>NW_010437476.1:0-230 GCF_000710305.1 Buceros rhinoceros silvestris | reverse complement strand
AATAGATCTATGTATTTATGGGTTGGTTTTGGTTTGTTTGGGTTTTTTTTGAAATTGTAGTTTGTTATACTTGTAGTAAGGAACCTGTGGTCACAAAGGCTTAATTTTGGAAAAAATCTGTAGCTGAGAATTGGCTTTGAGTACCTGTCTCAAAAATCTTTTATTAGAATTGTTAAAAATCTCACTGTGCATGTCTCACAACCATTAGAAAACAAAGACAATCATTGAAG
>NW_010437475.1:0-230 GCF_000710305.1 Buceros rhinoceros silvestris | reverse complement strand
AGGTCACAGGTGAGGTAGGACCACTGAAAACAGACTCTGAAAGTAATAAAGGAAAGAAAAAGCTAGTTTAATATCTGAAATTATTTACTCTTCTGGGGAAAAAAAAATAGTGGAAGAAACACAGCTGTGTGCACCGCTCTTGCTAAATAGGTTTTCTGGGAACATTACTGCAGCTGTAAGACCTCACGCTTGTTCTAATTGTGTATTTAACACACAACCATGTGAAATGA
>NW_010437474.1:0-231 GCF_000710305.1 Buceros rhinoceros silvestris | reverse complement strand
TGATATAAAGCTGAAATGGTGAGCCTTGAAGGTGGTGCATGAATTTGGATCCAGATCCCATCACCACTGCCTGACAGGAAGATGTGGCGAATCTCAGTTACGGACTTGGACAAAATGAATGTCTACACTCTTATTTGGTCTTTGACTTTCAGCTGCTGTGATATATCAGCTGATAGAAACTGCTCTTTGCTGTCCGTGCCATACAACTCCATCAGACCTTACACCTCAAGC
>NW_010437473.1:0-231 GCF_000710305.1 Buceros rhinoceros silvestris | reverse complement strand
AGGGCACACAGACCCGCAGGGAGCCCATCCCCTCCCTGGCACTGCGGAAAACTCAAGAGAGCCTCGAGAGCAGCACGCTCCCCCACAGCCTGGCTCTTCCCTCACAAGCCCTTGGTCCCTGGCCCTCCCCTGCGGGTCCTGCCCCGGGGAGCTGGAGGCAGCGGGCTCCCGGCCTGGCAGCCCCTCGGAAGCAGGCAGTGCTCGGCCATCGTTTCTCTGAGCTGCTCTCTT
>NW_010437472.1:0-231 GCF_000710305.1 Buceros rhinoceros silvestris | reverse complement strand
AGTTACAAAGAAAAACCCGCGGCAGTCAAAATGCCACAGCACCATGTGGGGAAAACCAGACCACACGATTTTTACCAGTCTGTCGTGGATTGCAGTGAAGCAAAAGCGCTGCCGGCGAAAAGCAGCAGGGAGCTCCCGGATGCGCGGGTTAGGCTCTGAAAAGCGGCAGGTTCCACGGCGGTGGCGAGTGGGGGGTTTCTCGGCTGGTCCCAGCAGCAGCGGCTTACCGAA
>NW_010437471.1:0-231 GCF_000710305.1 Buceros rhinoceros silvestris | reverse complement strand
TCGCTACCTCCTGGCCTCTCAGCTGGTCTAACCTGCCGGCTTCCGCCAGCTTCTGTGGCTCCGGCACTGAGACAGCGATGCCCACGGGTTTATCCAGATCCAGCAGCAGTGGCGGCACCGGCGGCTCTTTGGGCAGAGGAGGGGCAGAGTGGGCTGCGTGTCCCCAGGAAGTCACAGTCATCCCTGTCCCACCAGGCAGGGGCTGGGGGGAAGGACCGGGGGGGGCGTACC
>NW_010437470.1:0-231 GCF_000710305.1 Buceros rhinoceros silvestris | reverse complement strand
ACCCCACGTCCCCTCAGGAGCCCCGGGCAGAGGTACCTGCAGGCCCGCAGCCCTCGGGCCTTGGTGACGCTGCACAGCCTGCCCGTCAGCTTCAGCCCCATGCTGCCCACGACGGTGTCCCGCACGTACTGCCTGCACGAGAGACGGTGCCGTTCAGGGCCGGACACGCAGCGAGGGGCAGGGAAATGCACCCCCTCCCCCCCCAGCACGGCACAGCTCCAACACACACCC
>NW_010437469.1:0-231 GCF_000710305.1 Buceros rhinoceros silvestris | reverse complement strand
ACAACGAGGTCGTTTGCGGGTCATTCTATGGGGCAGAGGAGACTTAGGGGCACTTGTGGGTCATGCTGTGGGGCAGAGGAGACCCATAAGTACTTGAGGGTCCCAGTATGAGTCCTAAGATCGTCCCTAACCCCCAAGTGCTGCCCTATAGAAGGTCCTGAAGGCCCCAAGTAGGACAACGAGGTCAGTTGTGGGTCATGCTATAGGGCAGACGGGGCTCGTGGGCACTTG
>NW_010437468.1:0-231 GCF_000710305.1 Buceros rhinoceros silvestris | reverse complement strand
AGGGCGGCTTGGCAGCCTCCTCTCCAGGGCTGGTTTGGGGGTTGGACCCCCCTCTGAGGAAGGGCCCAGCCCTGAGGTACCCACAGCACCCACCCCCACTCCCAAAAGCACTCGTCTGCACCCACAACGGGGCCATTGTTTACCTCATCATCAGCCTGCAGGTACTGCCGGGCGAGGTCCAGCATCTTCTTCTGGGCAGCCGTCCGGTTGTGGTAGCTCACGGCTTCCTGG
>NW_010437467.1:0-231 GCF_000710305.1 Buceros rhinoceros silvestris | reverse complement strand
GCCACCCCCCGAGCCGGGGGCACCCGCGGGTGGCCGTGGGGGGCGGTGGTGCACTCGGTCCCACTCTCCATGGAAGGAAGCCCCAAGCGAGCCCTTTCACTTCCACACCAAGCGAGTGCCTGGGTCACCCACGCAGGGCCCCGGGCGAGGAGGAGGAGGAGCGGAGGAGGAGCTGTGGCCTGCAGCCGTCCTCCCCGCCTTGCACCCCAGGAGCCATTTGGCCCCGGTGAC
>NW_010437466.1:0-231 GCF_000710305.1 Buceros rhinoceros silvestris | reverse complement strand
TGTCATCTGCAGACTTGCTGAGAGTGCACCCGATCCATCCCACTATGTCATCGTCTATGTCATTGATGAAGATGTAAAACAGCACTGCTCCCACCATGCACCCCTGAGGGACACCACTTCTCACCAATCTCCATCTGGACATCACATTGACTTGTACCCTCTGGATGTGACCAGTTTGTTATCTGCTGAATAGTCCACCCAGCAAACCCATATCTCTCCAATTTAGAGAGA
>NW_010437465.1:0-231 GCF_000710305.1 Buceros rhinoceros silvestris | reverse complement strand
CTCCTCCGAGCCCCCTCTGCCCCGGGCACCCGGCAGGAGGGGCCCTGGGGAGGAGAAGATGCTGGGGGGTGGGAGATGAGGCAGGTCCGAGCTGCCCAAGCCAAGGGAATGTGGGTGGGGATGGAAAAATCCGGCGCGGTCCTTCGGCAGAGCGGCTCCAGCTCGGTTCTTTCAGCAATTTGCGGCCCCAAAAGCCAATTTCATTTTGATTCCAAGGTTTTTCTGTTTCAT
>NW_010437464.1:0-231 GCF_000710305.1 Buceros rhinoceros silvestris | reverse complement strand
ATTCTCCCCCTCTACTCTGTGGCTACTGAGGTACTGCCTTCAGCTTTGGGCCCACCAGCATAAGAAAGACATAGACCCATGGATCTGCTCGAATGGATGCAGAGGAGGGCCACGAAGCTGATCAGGGTGTTGGAGGACCTCTCCTATGAGAACAGCCTGAGGGAGTTGGGATTGTTCAGGCAGGAGAATGCAAGGCTCTTGGAAGACCTTATAGTGGCCTTCCAGTACTTA
>NW_010437463.1:0-231 GCF_000710305.1 Buceros rhinoceros silvestris | reverse complement strand
TGGGTGCAGCAAGGAGGACCTGGGCCGTAGGGGATGCGCTCACCCCGCAGAACTCCCCGCCATCCCCGCGGCCTCCGCCGCACACAGCCCCGCTGCACACAGCGCTCGGCTGGGCTGCAGCACAGGGAGGGACTTGTTTCCCTAAGACAAGTGAGCACGTGAAACCACAGCTGTCGATTTAAACAACGCTGACCTAAAAAGAGCAAGTTTTAATAAATGCAGGATGTTTTA
>NW_010437462.1:0-231 GCF_000710305.1 Buceros rhinoceros silvestris | reverse complement strand
GCCCCAGCCCCTCTCCAGACCCTCCTTGGAGGCGTCTATGACGAAGCTATGCGCTACGTTCGCGATGAAGCCGTCGACGTGGACGCCCAGGTCGCTGCAAGGCAACGGGAGTTAATGACAGGGGGACGCTCATGCGGCTTCTGGAAGCTTCCGGAGCCTCGTGCACGCTGCAACGCTCTTTAATTAGCGGCGCCGAGGAGCGTCGAAGGCCCCGAGCGGGGTCAGCCCAGG
>NW_010437461.1:0-231 GCF_000710305.1 Buceros rhinoceros silvestris | reverse complement strand
TCTCTGAGGAGGTCTTGGCCCGCAGTGTCCCCTGTCCCTGAGCTGTCCCCTCTCCCAGGGTGGTCCCCACCCACGGTGCCCCCGTGGTGCCCCCGACCCTGAGGGGGTTCCTGCCTTGGTGTCCCCGAGCTGTCCCCTATCCCAGGGTGGTCCCCGCCCATGGGGCCCGCTGTGCCCGCGGTGTCCCCGAGCTGTCCCTTGTCCGCAGGGCTGTCAGGGCTCTTCGAGACG
>NW_010437460.1:0-231 GCF_000710305.1 Buceros rhinoceros silvestris | reverse complement strand
GCTGTGTGAGCACCCGGGTTATGCTCCTGTGTGCCACGTGAACATGGTTTGCTGCTGCTGGGAACTCCCTGGTGCCCTGTGCAAAATGTCGGTGTCTGCTGCTGGGCTCAGATCCCTCTAGCAGAGACTCCACTGGTGGCAGAGTCTCTGGCTACCTGCAGTGGCCTTGGGGCTAAATCCAGAATCACAGAATCATCCACTTGGACTCGATCATCTCAAAGGTCTCTTCCA
>NW_010437459.1:0-231 GCF_000710305.1 Buceros rhinoceros silvestris | reverse complement strand
CACAGAGCCTGCTGATGGCTGCCTCGTTGAAAATGAGTGTACAACCCTTGTTTAAACAGTCGAGGCAGATCAACAGATCAATATTGTATCAGCATAGTAACCAAACACGCACACAGAGACCAACGCTACGCACAACACTATGGACAACGCAATGCAAATAGGAGAAAACACAGCCTGGAATAATGACACAAAAGAAAACTGATGGGAAACTTTGGAGACGCAACACCTAAC
>NW_010437458.1:0-231 GCF_000710305.1 Buceros rhinoceros silvestris | reverse complement strand
CAGGGAAGCCATTTAAGGATATGGCAATCACAGTGTCTTCTTGCCATGACATCAAAGAGGTAACTGCAGATCATGTCTCTGAAGAATAAAATCAGCAGACCAATTTTCATCGTGAGTTACTTTCATTATGCACAAACTTTCTTGTTGTGTTGAGTTTGCATGGCAAGGGTTTGGTAGAATGGGTCTACAGGAGTGGATTCTGTGAGAAGCTCCTAGAAGCTTCCCCTGTGT
>NW_010437457.1:0-231 GCF_000710305.1 Buceros rhinoceros silvestris | reverse complement strand
CCCAGAATTCCAGGGCACCAGAAGCCAAGAGGTATCCAGCCAAAGGGCACCCAAGAGCTGATGGGTGCTCAGGAGCTGGTGGATGCTCAGGAGCTACCCTGGAGACCATGGGCACCTAGGAGCTGATAGGCACCAGGACCTGGGAACACCAAGGAGCTTATGGGCAACCAGGAGCTGTTGTGCACCCAGAAGCCAACAGACACCCATGAGTTCATGGGCATTCAGAAGTCA
>NW_010437456.1:0-231 GCF_000710305.1 Buceros rhinoceros silvestris | reverse complement strand
GGTGGTTTCTAGATAAGCCTAATTTTAAGCACTGCACTAGTATCTCATGACTCTATAACTCTGCCTCTTAGCTGTTATTTTAATTGGAAACCGAGGAATTCAGCTAAAAGCTTTATGAATATCCTACCCAGTGTGGTCATCAGTTTCATTGCAGAAGCCTTTACACTGACAGTAAAATTTGACACATTCTAACAAGCTGGTGAAGCATAACCCTCTTTTTATGAAATCACG
>NW_010437455.1:0-230 GCF_000710305.1 Buceros rhinoceros silvestris | reverse complement strand
CAGCCATCCTCACCTGGTTAAACCAAGAGACTTTCTCGAGGGGGATCTTTCAGAAGACAAGGGTCGACCCAGAAGTGCTCTGGGGCTTATTCAGGCTTTTCTCATCTCGTGTTTCTCCAGAAATACTTTCTTGGCTGCTTTTCACCTTGACGCTCATGGGTGCCGCTGCCTCTGGCTTAGCCCTCGTTGCATTACGACTCTGCTTGTCCAAAGCTAAATCTGAGGGACGC
>NW_010437454.1:0-230 GCF_000710305.1 Buceros rhinoceros silvestris | reverse complement strand
CTCCTGATTCCTTGACCAGTCATCCCATGCCCTGAAGTCTCACTTGATTGCCCTCTTGTTGCCAGCTCATCTCTACCTACCTGAAAAATCAGTAATGGTTAATATTCTGAGGGCTGTACCAGGCCAGGAAGCTTGCTTGTCACATGCTTAAGCTGGGCCCCAGGGAGTCAGGAGACTTCCCTAAGAAGTGGGTCAGGTTTGCATATCGGGCCTTCTGTTCCCTTCAGAAG
>NW_010437453.1:0-231 GCF_000710305.1 Buceros rhinoceros silvestris | reverse complement strand
CATTGATGTAAAGAACAATATTTTTACTAGAACAAAGTGGGAAACCCTGAAAATACAAGGAGATTAAGTATAGAGCTGAATGTCAGTCTGGGAAAGAAAACCAGGTAACTGCTCCCATCCTTACAGGTGCTGCACAAAATATCTGTAATTGCACTGCAAAATACTTGAATATTAACAATTTGTAAAACACCACATACATAGTGTCCCGGTTTGAGCCAAACTTCCTGGTTT
>NW_010437452.1:0-231 GCF_000710305.1 Buceros rhinoceros silvestris | reverse complement strand
TTCCATTGCAAATGCTTTTCCAAGATGTATAGATGCACTTCTGGATTTCTTCTCTCCCCCCTTTACTTTTGGGAAGTGCAGGAGTCAACCTCTCTCCTGCTCCCTTCATCTGGAAGGTGGAGTTTTATGATTTTGTTAACAGTAAGCTGAACGAGAGATTTGGGCTGTCTTTTGACCAGTTGTTCATTAGGATTGTTGATTTGTCATTTATGAGATCAATCTTCATGTTGT
>NW_010437451.1:0-230 GCF_000710305.1 Buceros rhinoceros silvestris | reverse complement strand
TTTGAAAGTTTTCAGCTTTGAACAACAATTGATTCTTGAAATCTCTGGCTAATTCAGAAGTAAAAGAATGAGCCAGAGCCACTTAAGACAATTAAGTCATGGTCTCAATGGACTTTGACAGAATTTGACGTATTTCAAAGACTGTTAGGACTGGACTTCAATGGGTACATCACAAGTGACTGGTTTTGCACCATCTAGCAATCATTTCAGCCAGCTGTCCCGTACTTTCA
>NW_010437450.1:0-231 GCF_000710305.1 Buceros rhinoceros silvestris | reverse complement strand
GAAGGGTCATTGGAAATGGTTGGTTGAGTGGTCACAGTGCACATCATACTACATCTACACTTGCATAGATACTTAATATTAATTAATCCACCACTGGACCATGTTAAGGACAGCTAGTAACAAAATTATCTTATAAAGACAGAAACAACCACTTCCAGAACCCCCAGTCTCAGGTACAGTTGGTTCGGTATAAAACAAAAAAGTGTGATTTCCCATTATCCAGTTGATAGT
>NW_010437449.1:0-231 GCF_000710305.1 Buceros rhinoceros silvestris | reverse complement strand
GCAGGAGCCCTCGTCCTCCGCGGGCATCCGGGCGTGCTGTGCTGCCCTTGGGCACGGCAGGATGAGAACCCACGGGGCCGAGAGGTGCCGGGCGGGTCCCCCACGGGATTCGCACTGAACTGGCAGCACATGTGGCAGAGCGTGAATAACACATCGGAGAATTGAAAGTGTGTAATTAAACATGCGGGCTTGGGGCTGCACCAAACATGAACCTCCCACGAGCGGCCCCGC
>NW_010437448.1:0-231 GCF_000710305.1 Buceros rhinoceros silvestris | reverse complement strand
GTGAAGGGTGTGGGTGTGGGGGGGGTGGGGAAGAGGCTGTTGTACTGAGCCCCCCCCCCGCCTTTTTCCTTTTCTTCCGATTACAGGAAGGATCTGTGCTTAAAGGATCCGTGTTGCTCTTGCGTTTCCGGTGCACTTGTTGGGATTGCCGCGTTTCCAGCGGCCCCATCTCCTCTGCCCAAGTTTACTGCGGCCAGCAGTGCCTGCGGCGGTATCCTCGCAGGTCAGACA
>NW_010437447.1:0-231 GCF_000710305.1 Buceros rhinoceros silvestris | reverse complement strand
ATGCCACTGTGGCTCCTTCCCTCAGGCAGGGAAAGTCTGAGAATGCAGGTGTGGGTGCAGCAGCCTGGGCAGCAGCAGCAGGGTCATGCCGTGAGCCCACCTAGGGGAGCAAAGCCTGTCGTGGTGATCTGTCCAGGCAAGCCGAGGGCAGAGCAGCCATGTCCGTGATGCTGCCTGCTGTGGCAGCGATGTTCCCGCTTCCCGCGCTGGAGGAGGGACGTGGCTCCGGCC
>NW_010437446.1:0-231 GCF_000710305.1 Buceros rhinoceros silvestris | reverse complement strand
CCTCGTCCACGGAGCCCTCGGCGTTCAGCTGGGTGCAGAGGGGTTAGCTGGGGGGCCAGAGCTCTTCCAGGGATGGATTTTGGCCAGGGGCAGGGAGAGCAGGGCTCATTTAGGGCTAAGGAGTGTGGGGCCATCCTTGGAGGAGGTGTCCAGACCTCTGGGGTAACCAGAGGAGTCGATCCCACCCCAAATGAGCTAGGATTGAGTTTTGTCCCCTCCCCTCATCGGCCT
>NW_010437445.1:0-230 GCF_000710305.1 Buceros rhinoceros silvestris | reverse complement strand
AGCCAGCAGGCTGTGGCGCAGCCGGGGACATCGCTCCCTGCCCCTGCCGGGGCTCACGCGACGGGCAGGGCCTGCTGGGCCTTCACCTGGCGAGAGAACACGCAGGGCAGTGAGAGGAGCGCTGGCCTGTGCCTGGGGACAGCCAAGGAGGATGGGTCCCTGTGTCCCCACACACACACTACACCCATCCACAGGGCATGGGGGGGTCACTAGGGTCCCCACCCTGCGTG
>NW_010437444.1:0-230 GCF_000710305.1 Buceros rhinoceros silvestris | reverse complement strand
AACTCTAGTGAAGTTTTGAGATACCACATTAACTTTTCATTTGTTAAGTATGTGTCACTGAAATGAATTGTGAATTGATGGGGTGTTTTTCCCATGTGATTGTGTTTCTGTATAAAACAAAAGAATCCTGAATTGGCTTCTGTTTCTTCATTGGTAAACAGATTTTGAATAGATTCAGGTTCCTGTTCCGAGATGTGACATCAGGGAACGGCTCTTGAAGCACCAATAAA
>NW_010437443.1:0-230 GCF_000710305.1 Buceros rhinoceros silvestris | reverse complement strand
CAAATACTTTCATACATTTTTTAAAATTGCCTAAAGATTATTTTTTAAATGGCAGGGATCATGTTTTTGGGCTTTTCTTTTCAACAAATAATGTCTTTTAGTTTTAATAAAGACTGGAAATGCTCAGCCCTGATGCCATACTTCAAACTGCAGACTACCCCAAAAAGTGCACTTAAAAAAGGAGAAGATGTAGCATCTGTTTAAAAAAAAAAAAGACAATAAATATTAAA
>NW_010437442.1:0-230 GCF_000710305.1 Buceros rhinoceros silvestris | reverse complement strand
AAGTCAACCATTAGCAGAGCCTGGACTTCATCTGTGCAGCCTCCATAATTAATAACCAGCTCAGGAGGGAATGGATAACACAACCTAACTGATGGAGGCAGGAGGAAATCGCACCAATACTTTGGGCCTTGGATGTTAGCCCAGAAGTGCGGGTAGAGTAAAAAAATTAACTTAATGGAAGGACAACCTGCCTTCACCATCCCTCTCCCCTGCTGCGCTCCACTCTGCAC
>NW_010437441.1:0-230 GCF_000710305.1 Buceros rhinoceros silvestris | reverse complement strand
GTGGGGGGTTATGGTGGGGCCCTGGGGGAACCCACCCCACTAACCCAGCCCTGTCTGCCCCACAGCTGCACCCCATGAGGATGGAACCGCGGATGCCACCACTCATTCTCGAGGTGAAGCACCTTCCTCAACCCTCCCTCTGCGTCCTTCTGCCCCGTTGGTGAGAGGTACCGACAAAGCCCTGAAGAGGCTGAGCTGGGACTTCTCCACCCAGCCTCAGTGCAGATACA
>NW_010437440.1:0-230 GCF_000710305.1 Buceros rhinoceros silvestris | reverse complement strand
GCCATTGCCCACCGCTCTGTCAACAAGCACTTTGCAGGGAGGTTTCGATGGTGCTCGGAAGATGAGCTCCGGCTGGTTTAAAGCCGTAGGGATGCGGAGAACCTTTGTGCCCCGAGTTCCTCAGGTGGGTCGTCTAGACAGTCGGAACAGCTCCTTCCTACCTGATCATTTCCCGATTAGTAGAGCCGGCGTATTAAAACAGATAATTGAAAAGGCCTCATTTCTCTAAA
>NW_010437439.1:0-230 GCF_000710305.1 Buceros rhinoceros silvestris | reverse complement strand
GCCCTTCAGGCCTTCTGCTGCTCCCAGGGCAAGTGCAACTTCCACGACAACTCCAACCTCAACTGCACCCTCAAGGTGAGGGGAGCCGCAGCCCCGACGCGTGCCCAGCGCCGCTGTCCCTGAGCAGCACCACCTGCCCGGCTCTGGGTGGCCCAGGATCCCCCGAGCGGAGCCCAAGACCCTCCCGTGGCTCATTGCAGATGGGGGAGATGATTCAGATCGTGGAGGAG
>NW_010437438.1:0-230 GCF_000710305.1 Buceros rhinoceros silvestris | reverse complement strand
CAGCACATATCCTGGAGAGAAAAGCTGCCTTCCCCACGGCTCCTCGGGGCTAGCCGGCTGCATGCCCAGGAGACCTCGGGCCAGGCTCCTGGCGACCTGGGCAGTGGGAGTGTGGGCAACCAGCTAAAAAAGGATGGCAGTGAGCCACAGACCTGGATGGCTGGTCTTGTGCAATACGGGAAAATGCTGTAAGGAAATGAAACTGTTTCAGACTTCCCTCCTCGGTCAAG
>NW_010437437.1:0-230 GCF_000710305.1 Buceros rhinoceros silvestris | reverse complement strand
CATAGCGCCCCATAGCGCGACCCATAGCGTGCCCCATAGCGTGCCCCATAGCGACCTAGAGTGACCCATAGGGCCCAGGGGGCGCTGCGGGGCCTGGCCTACCTGCAGCGGCGCGGCGTCATCCACCGGTGAGACCCACGGCTGCCCCATAGCGCCCCATAGCGCCCCGTAGCGTGACCCAGAGCGTGCCCCACAGAGACCCATAGCGCCCCACAGGGACCCGGGGGCGC
>NW_010437436.1:0-230 GCF_000710305.1 Buceros rhinoceros silvestris | reverse complement strand
CCTCGCTGGCAGAGGCTCCTGCCCAGCAGCAGGCACACCCCAGCACCCGGCGCGGGCTCACCTGACGGACTGGCTGACCTTCCTGCTTATGGCTGGCGGCTCCCACTCATCTAGAGGAATTTCCTGCGGGGGGAAAGGAGGCGTGTGAAAGCAGGATCAGCGACCCCTCCCCAGCACCCCCTGACCCATCCCCATCCAGGCACAGTATGCAGGCAGAGCACCCCCCAACC
>NW_010437435.1:0-230 GCF_000710305.1 Buceros rhinoceros silvestris | reverse complement strand
AGAGAGTGGACAGCTCCATAAGAGTGGGTCAGAGTCAGAATGTGAATCAGTGAAGCACCTGTTCAGGATTGCACAGTCACAAAGGCAGAGGCCAAGGGCCAGGGCTGGATCTTAAACACAGCTTCCAAGCGAAGGTGAAGTGGAGGACTCCACTTCTCACAGCTCTTTCTTAAAGCAGTCTCACCCAGGCTGCACTTTAGGACAGGCGGCCAAAAACACTGGAGAGGGCA
>NW_010437434.1:0-230 GCF_000710305.1 Buceros rhinoceros silvestris | reverse complement strand
AAACCCACATGCAGAGCACGACTTCAAAACTATTCTTATCATTTCTAATAGTAAGTTTGCTGTTAGGGAGAGGGAGAGGGGAAGGAAAGGGGATAAAACGTCCTCTGTTCAGGAAATTGTAACATTTGCTGTCCAGGCCCTTCAGAGGTTGCCTTGCCCTTTTCTGTTGGCTGGAGTTGGTCTTTGAATGGGGGTTCTGATCTGTGGCGGTCAGTAATGCTGTTCACTTC
>NW_010437433.1:0-230 GCF_000710305.1 Buceros rhinoceros silvestris | reverse complement strand
GGGGGCCGGGGCAGGGCCGGAGCCGCGTTCGTGGCAGCAGCGGGGAGTTATGAATGCCTCAAAGCCTCTTGTTGCATGACGATACGGTAGAGCTTTTGGGGGTAGCGCTCTTCCTAGTCTTCCAAATGAGTTATGGGTGCCCTGATTGGTTTGCTGGGTGACTGCGTCCATTTGTCACCGTCACGAGAGCAAGCGATGCCCTTTCACTGCATCCTACTATCACTCTCTCC
>NW_010437432.1:0-230 GCF_000710305.1 Buceros rhinoceros silvestris | reverse complement strand
TACAGTCCTCCTATAGCCCATGGAGGTTAATGGTGGAGAGAATATCCACGTGCAGCCTGTGGAGGACTCCAGCACTCTAGCAGGTGAATGCTGGAGGGAGTCTGTGAACCCATGGGAAGTCTGCACTGGAACAGGCTTCTGGCAGGATCTGTGGACCTATGGAGAGAAGAGCCCACATTGTAGCAGTTTTACTGGAAGGACTTGTGTCCTGGGTTCAACATGGAGGAACC
>NW_010437431.1:0-230 GCF_000710305.1 Buceros rhinoceros silvestris | reverse complement strand
ACCGCAGGCTCCGGGGCTCTCGAGGGAGTACAGAGATGGGCTCTGCCGGGGAGGCTCGTAAAACCCGGCTCCATCAAGTGCAATTGCAGACACCTCAGTCTGAAAGCTGGCACAGCCCGCACCGATGGCGCGTGGCCTCCGGCAAGATACCGATGGCTGGTGCCGGGTCCGGGCTGCCCGCACGAGGCTGCGGAGGGATGGACATCCCAGGGACCCGCCGGGCCCCCCTG
>NW_010437430.1:0-230 GCF_000710305.1 Buceros rhinoceros silvestris | reverse complement strand
ACACGTAGTTTGCTATGCAATACTTTTGTTGGTGAATTTTCTTTAATTTTATAGAAAATATACATCTACATACAAATACAGTTTTGAAAACGAACACATACAAAAAATGGGCCACTTCACAAATTTAAAAACTGGTTGGCTGACCAGGCCCAAGGAGTTGTGGTAAATGCAGTTAAATGCAGTCAGCAGTCGGGCACAGGTGGTGTTCCCCAGGGCTCAGTATTAGGGCC
>NW_010437429.1:0-230 GCF_000710305.1 Buceros rhinoceros silvestris | reverse complement strand
GTTTTCACCCCGGCTGTAAGCCGGTGGGTCACCTGCTACCCTGCGAGCATCCTCCGTGGGCATCCTGCCCTGCATCCCGGAGTGGAACCCACCGCCCGCATTCACCCGCGTCTGGTTGCAATTAATACCCCACCAAGATGAGGCCTCTCCCCTCCCCTAAATACTGAGCCCCCTCCCCAGCACCCCCTTAGGTTTGGGGGGTCCCCCTCTCCATCCCCACCGAGCATCTG
>NW_010437428.1:0-230 GCF_000710305.1 Buceros rhinoceros silvestris | reverse complement strand
TTATGCAGGTATGTCCCTGCTGCAGGTGTGGCATAAACCCTTAGTGTGCTAGGGAATGGTGGCCTGGAAGCATCTGTCTTAGTTCTGCTCTGATTCCAACCAGCTGAAACTACGCTCAGCACATGCTCTGTTTTCACTCGAGCCACTGGGAAATGAGAATCGATTTTTGGTTTTCACTGAGTGCTTCTCTGCCCAACAACTGCATCAAATTTGACTTCAGTCAGCTTTCT
>NW_010437427.1:0-230 GCF_000710305.1 Buceros rhinoceros silvestris | reverse complement strand
GCCTTCACTGTCTCTGGATCTTCTCTCCACCAATTGGCTGCTCCTGGTGGCACCAACAGGGAATTAAATGCGATGCTGGGTAATTCCTGCCCCATGTGTTTTCTTTTCCTCGGTGTTTTCTGGGGGAAGGTAGGGTGATGGCAGGGCGGGAGCAGAGGGGGAAGGATCAGGGAGTTTTGGGGGGTTTTGGAGGTGTGCTCAGCTGGACCCTGAGGAGTGGAGCAGAGCTC
>NW_010437426.1:0-230 GCF_000710305.1 Buceros rhinoceros silvestris | reverse complement strand
TTTCGGGGGCCTGCCAGGGGCTGGACGGGGTCTGGCAGGGCTTTGGGAAGGTGGGGGAGGCCAGAGGAGCAGCCAGCACCTGGTTTTGGAATGTTTTGGGACTTTGCAGTGGGAACTTCTTAGAGGGGAGGGAAGGACTGTCCATCCAGG
This sequence comes from Buceros rhinoceros silvestris, assembly GCF_000710305.1. NCBI lineage: Eukaryota > Metazoa > Chordata > Aves > Bucerotiformes > Bucerotidae > Buceros > Buceros rhinoceros. The sequence goes on along the minus strand of NW_010437426.1, from coordinate 80 downwards.
ATTTCCGTCTCTGCATCACCACGATAGTCTGCTGCCTTCGCCCTCCCAGTGCTCCCAGTTGCATTGGGATTAGGGCCCTG
>NW_010437425.1:0-230 GCF_000710305.1 Buceros rhinoceros silvestris | reverse complement strand
CCCGGGAATGCAATCAGTACCGCCAGCGCTAACCGTTTCAGGATGTACTAGCTGAGCGCTCGTTTGCCTTCTGGGACCCTTTGCAAAGAGGAAAGTGTGGTTGTAACGCGCACTGGCTCCCAGTTCGCTTTCAAGTGTGACTCAAAACATTGGTTTTAATTTAAAAATTCCACACAGTCTGAAATCCTTGCTACTGACAGGCTGGGTTTTGCCTCAAACCCCTCTGGACA
>NW_010437424.1:0-230 GCF_000710305.1 Buceros rhinoceros silvestris | reverse complement strand
ATCCTGAATCCTTAAACCCTGCTATGTCAACCTCCTCCGACAAGACGTGAAGCATCTCCACGCCAATACCGCAGCAACATTTAGCTGCAGAGTATTTCTCTGTGGTTGAGAAGGTGCTTCTTCAGTGCCAGTGTAAGCTCTGCTTTGAGGCAGAGTTCATGTGAGAGCAGGTGTCTCTGTCAAGCTGTACTTTTCCTGTTAAATAAGCATGTTCTGCACTTTACGCTCTT
>NW_010437423.1:0-230 GCF_000710305.1 Buceros rhinoceros silvestris | reverse complement strand
AGCTCCGTGAGCAGACCTAGCCTGCCCGTGTGCTCCTCAGCATCCCTGTAACTAACGGTGGTAAGGGGGATCCTGGCCTGCTGCAGGGAGCGGGGAGCACCGGGCCGGGTTCCTGCTCCCGCTGACTCCACTGTCCCTACATGAAGGGTGCAGGTGGCAGCGAGCTCCAGGCAGACGGGGCGTGCAGGTCCCTGCAGCACCCGAGGGGCTGTGGTCGGCAGCTCATCGAG
>NW_010437422.1:0-230 GCF_000710305.1 Buceros rhinoceros silvestris | reverse complement strand
GTATCTTACTCTGCCTCCTCTCTCCATAGGGTGCTGGTGGAGGACGGAACGGGTGAAGCTTTGGTGCTGTGCAGGAATCAGCACGTGGCAACAATGCTGGGCCTGAGCCTTCTGGAGTGGGAAGCTCTGCAGAACTGTGTGCAGAGCAGGGGCAGAGTGTCCTTTCAGCATGGGGAAGCTACTGGCACAGGGGTGAGTGGGTTGTTCCAGTAGCAACTGCAGCATGTTGG
>NW_010437421.1:0-230 GCF_000710305.1 Buceros rhinoceros silvestris | reverse complement strand
CAGAGGAAAGCTTGGCAGAGCCTGGGGACATGGCGTGTGACACCCCCCCCAAGCACCCCTCACTCTGCAGGGCTGTGAGCTGGGCAGGGCAGGGACTACAAAAGCCCAGCTGCGCCATGGTCCCAGGTGCAGGCAGCACCTCTCTGCACTGGAGCCGCAGCCTCAGTGCGGGCAGAAGCTGCCAGGCAGTAAAGCCGCGGCAGGGAATGGGGCGCCGTGGGGGATTTTGA
>NW_010437420.1:0-230 GCF_000710305.1 Buceros rhinoceros silvestris | reverse complement strand
GAGTTTGATGGTGCGGACCGGAGCGTCAGGGGAGAGCTTGCTGCCTGCCTCCTTCTTCCACTCGGGCTCCTTCTCCAGTGACTTGGGGCTGGGGAAAGTCACCGTCTTCCTGGCCCGTTCGGGCAGGTCTCGCTGCTCCGGCTTCTCCGGCTCGGCCAGGTCTCTGCCCTTGAGCACGGGGGGTTCGACCCGCTCCGGTTTGCCGCCCAGGATGCTCTTGAGGTCGAGCC
>NW_010437419.1:0-230 GCF_000710305.1 Buceros rhinoceros silvestris | reverse complement strand
GCCCCCCGTTGCCCCCTCCTCACCCACCTCCCACCTTCAACCCCTCTCATCACTAGCTAACCAGGCCTGGCAGCCACTTGTGTCACTCCCAATCCTAATCACTGCCATCGCCATGGTGACAACACTCCTAATCAGCGACAATTTAATGCTGGGGAGACAGGGCGCAGCAGCAGTCCCCGTGGTGACGGGGCAGCATGGGGCACAGGCTGGCAGGCTCCCCACTGCCCTGC
>NW_010437418.1:0-230 GCF_000710305.1 Buceros rhinoceros silvestris | reverse complement strand
CGTCTCGCACAGCTCCATGGCCAGGATCATGGTGAACCAGCCTGTGCTCAGGAAGGAGCCGGACTTCAGCCTGCAAAGCACCGCGGCCGTGCTGGAATGGGGGCAGGGTGCTGCCATCCCAGCCGGGCTGTGAGTGCCTGATGGGGGGACAGCTGATACAGCGAGGGAAGCCGAGGGGGGGTTCCTCAAGAGCTGGCAGTACCTGTTCTTCCCTGTCTCATTCTGGAAGA
>NW_010437417.1:0-230 GCF_000710305.1 Buceros rhinoceros silvestris | reverse complement strand
AGGATTTTGATAAATTGAAGCCGCTACTGCTCAGACATTTCTTTCAGCGTTTCCACTGTGTTGCAGAGGAGAGCAGGTAGCTGACTCTTCCAAGCTTTGGAGTTCAGAAGATGTGCTCTTTAAAATAGAGCCCACTTTGAGGATGTCTAAATAGGACAACAGAAATTACTGGAAACAAAATGAAATAGATTGTTCTACCAGTCTGTACCTCAGTGAGAAGAAAGATATGA
>NW_010437416.1:0-230 GCF_000710305.1 Buceros rhinoceros silvestris | reverse complement strand
TCGTTCCCTGACCCCCTCACCACCCCACCAATGGCCAAGGGCCCTCTGAGCCCCAGGGCCATGTTGGGAGAGATGTAGCTGAGACAGAAGCGGTGCCAGGACAGGACACCTGTCCCACATCCCCGTTTCACCCTCCCCAGACAGCCTGTCCCAGCTTAAAAGCTATTCGACTGTTAAAACCAAAAGGTTTCGCAACTGTTGGGGTTTGGCTGGAATGTAAACCCAGCAAA
>NW_010437415.1:0-230 GCF_000710305.1 Buceros rhinoceros silvestris | reverse complement strand
AGAGCTCTGCCTGAGCATGTGGCAGACCGTGGCCAGCAGCTTTGCTGCAGATGTTGGGTTTTCTATACCCCAAATAATTTTCGCATATTGTAGTAGGTTGGGTGTTGTATGGCCACGGGGGCTGTGGAAAGGGGTGTGGAGGAGGAGGAGGACAGCGGGGTGACCTGAAAGAATGTCACATCTTTCTCTCCTCATGCATTCAGATCTTCTGTAAAATCACATTAAGAAAC
>NW_010437414.1:0-230 GCF_000710305.1 Buceros rhinoceros silvestris | reverse complement strand
CTCTGCAACAGGACTGAGATGGGAAGACTGAAACATGACAACACCTGAAGATGCATGAAGACAATGTTTCTTGCTGATGGTCAGAGAGCTCTTGCAAGCAAGCACTGCAGGCCACACACTCAACAAACCTGTGCTGCTACTGAACACCACAGAAAAGCACCGCAGGTGACCCGGCATGAAGAGGCAGCCTGTCCTCCACATGGTCACTGGCTGTCCTGTGCTGCAGGAAC
>NW_010437413.1:0-230 GCF_000710305.1 Buceros rhinoceros silvestris | reverse complement strand
TCAGAGGGGTGGAACACCTCTGCTAAGAAGACAGGCTGAGTGTTGAGGTTGCTCAGCCTGGGGAAGAGAAAGGTCCAGGGAGACAGGGGCCTGTAAGAAAGATGGGTACAATATTTTTAGTAGGGCTTGTTGTGCTAGACAAGGAATAATGGTTTAAACTAAAAGAAGGAGATTTAGCCTAGAGAGAAGGAAGAATTTCCCAACAATGAGGGTAGTGAAACACTGGCACA
>NW_010437412.1:0-230 GCF_000710305.1 Buceros rhinoceros silvestris | reverse complement strand
ATGTGGGATCAAGTGCACCCTCAGGAGACATGAGGATGAATGGTGTGGATGTGGTACATGATGCTATCCAAAGGGACCTGGACAAACTCAAGAAGTGGGCCCATGCGAACCTCATGAGGTTCTGCAAGGACAAGTGCAAGGTACAGCACCTGAGTTGGGGCAACCCCCAGTTAGCGATACCAGTAGAGGGATGAAGAGGTTGAGAGCAGGCCTGCAGAGAAGGACTTGGG
>NW_010437411.1:0-230 GCF_000710305.1 Buceros rhinoceros silvestris | reverse complement strand
GAGCCCCTCCTCCTCCTCCTCCTCCTCCTCCAGACTGTGACACCTTTCCGGCATTCAGGTGTGACCGGCCACTCCGTAGGACACACGCCGCTGTTCTCCAGAGCAACTATAATTCACGGCCTCATCATCCGCCTCCTTCTTTCTCGATCCGAATGATCCCGGGGCTGCTCTGTGCTGCGTTTACGAGCCTTACGATGCCAGATGCAGGGGAGGGGCGGGGGGCGTGGCAG
>NW_010437410.1:0-230 GCF_000710305.1 Buceros rhinoceros silvestris | reverse complement strand
GAAGCACCCGTGTTGCAGCACGCCGGTGAGGCCGCGTGGCCATGGTGCCTGTGCAGCGTTTATCCCATGAATAAATCAGTGCCTCGATCTCCCCGGCTGCGATGCTGCAGACAGCATTGCTGATGTTTGCTCTCCCTGACTGCTCCGTCCCGAGGTCTCGCTGCGTTTCCCAGACATCCAGGTCCATTAAAGCGACTGTCGGACCATCTTTTCCTGGATCCCTCCCCGCA
>NW_010437409.1:0-230 GCF_000710305.1 Buceros rhinoceros silvestris | reverse complement strand
AAAAAAAAAAAAAAAAAAAAAAAGGCTAAAAAGCTGTTCCTGAAATGAAATAGTGAAGGATTCTAGCGCAGGTTCAACTTTCCTGTGAAAGGCAAGTCAGTGGAGTCGTGCCCATCTACAACAGCATTTAGTAGTGGATAAAAACCCACAGAACACAGGGAACGCTGAGGTTAAGTGGAGTTTATTTAACCATTAGTTTGTTCCTACGTTTCCCTCGCCCGGGGAAGGAA
>NW_010437408.1:0-230 GCF_000710305.1 Buceros rhinoceros silvestris | reverse complement strand
GTAATCGATCCTTTTGGAGGAACAGACACGAAGGCCGCCAGCCTCCCTCAGCACGGCGCAGGAAAGGGGACCCCTCCACTTCCCCACAGAACGGAACGGCCCGTCCAGGTGCCTCAGCCCCCTGCAGCTGCAGGCCCCAACCTGCGGCCGGGACCATCCGCCATGCATCGGTGCCATCCCGCCCTCTTCCTGCTCCGCACAGCACCAGCTGCGATGCCCCAAGAGCCCCG
>NW_010437407.1:0-230 GCF_000710305.1 Buceros rhinoceros silvestris | reverse complement strand
TCATGAGGAGTCAGGACCATAGATTGGAACAGGTGACGAAGCATTGATTGATTGGACCTGCGAATTCTCTGTCCCATATTCTATTACTTGACGTTGAATTTCTTTTACTAATTTCCAATCCATAGGGTTCCAGGTGTGTCTTCCATTCTGGTCTGTAATTACAGGAAAAGCACCTAGGCCTGGGCAAATTGAGCCTTCTAAGACCCCATTTTCAATTACAGCACGCCATC
>NW_010437406.1:0-230 GCF_000710305.1 Buceros rhinoceros silvestris | reverse complement strand
TTTTTTAATGCTCCCTTAGTCTTTTCATACCATCCTTGCTCAGTGGTGAAATGATTCTTTTTTCTCTCGTTACTTAGGAAATTTTGGCGACTGAAGTGTGTATACCCAACACAAAGTCCAAAGTCATGTTGGGCATGCACACCATGCAGTTGGATGCCTGCGAGGTCTTTGTCAATAAAATTCATCACCAGCCAAGGCAACAATCAGAACTACAACTATCGCTAGATCCA
>NW_010437405.1:0-230 GCF_000710305.1 Buceros rhinoceros silvestris | reverse complement strand
ACTCACTTCTGAAACAACCTTGGAGACACCTGGGCCAAAGCACATGGTACTGAGTGGGTGTAACACACCCCTACTGCGCACCAGCCTCTGGGAAAATCAAACAGTACAATGGACTGCTGAAGACTACACTGAGAGCACTGTGTCCCAGTCTAAGAGACTCTTTTGCTGTTCAGAAGGTTTGTTTTGAACTGACCAACCAGAATATTCCTTCCCATGTCATGTCCAGCGCA
>NW_010437404.1:0-230 GCF_000710305.1 Buceros rhinoceros silvestris | reverse complement strand
GGGCTTGTTATAGGTAAGATTTTGTAGCCATGTCCTGCACTGACTTTGTCTGCTACAGAGAAACTCGAATAGACTTTGTGCATCACCTTGTGTGGAAAATTGACAGGCTTGCTGTGTCGGGAGTGGCCATGAGTTGGCAGAGAATAGCTGTGTCCAGGCGTGAGTAAGAACAGGACGTCAAGCAGCTTGTTGATCCTGTACCTGGCTTGAGCAAGCGCAGGAGGTGAGCA
>NW_010437403.1:0-230 GCF_000710305.1 Buceros rhinoceros silvestris | reverse complement strand
TCCCTCAGTGGTTCCAGCAGTGAATCCTCCCAAAAAGTTACATCACAAAGGGAGAATCAGACCAAGAGGTAAATGTTCAACCCCAATCTGGGAATGAATTAAGAAATATCAGGAAGGAATTCAGTAGTCGAGATGGGGAGACGCTTATCAATTGGTTGCTTTGTGGCTGGGACAATGGAGCTGATACCATCGATTTGAGAGGTAGAGAAGCCAGACAGCTAGGGAACATG
>NW_010437402.1:0-230 GCF_000710305.1 Buceros rhinoceros silvestris | reverse complement strand
CCCTCCGGTTATTTCTGTCGGGAGTGACAAAAGGGAAGCGAGCAGGAGCTGGTGCTGCACAAGGTTCAGCACTTCCGAAATCGAGATCTGTTCAGCGAGATAACCAGTAGCCAGGAGCAAATACTGAAGTTCCAGCAGCCACGAGCAGAGAGCAGAGCAGGAAGAGCCGCGCCGAGCTCGTATCTCGACTTCACACGAGCTGGTGAAGCACGTTGTGGCGGGGGGGGGGG
>NW_010437401.1:0-230 GCF_000710305.1 Buceros rhinoceros silvestris | reverse complement strand
GCCCACCTTGAACCGCTGGCATGGGCTGGGTGGCGCGTAGCTGGGGATGGAGGAGCAGGCACAAGGTCAGATCCGGATGGGCAGCACTCGCCCTCCAGCAGGGTTTGGGGCACGTGCCCCCTTGTGTCCCCGTGTGTCCTGGTAGGACACATACCCTAGACTCACCAGAACGTCAGGAGGTAGGAGGTGTTGCCGGCAGGGCCAAGGGGTGGCCAGGAGCAGAAGATCCA
>NW_010437400.1:0-230 GCF_000710305.1 Buceros rhinoceros silvestris | reverse complement strand
GTGAGGTTTTTGAGGTGGCTCTCGTGATGTTCTGTGTCTGTGTTGCCCTGGGTTTTGTTCCTACTTGGCATGTGTTTTCACCGATGTAAAATGAAACGCACTAATATCTTTGAAGTGCCTGAGATGCCTGAGGCAGAGGTCCTGGAAGAAGAAGAGGAGGAGGAGGAGAAAGCACCGGAAGAGGTGGCCCCATTTGCCGAGCCTGGAGAGCCAGAAGCTCCTCCTGCTGA
>NW_010437399.1:0-230 GCF_000710305.1 Buceros rhinoceros silvestris | reverse complement strand
GCCAGGGAAGGGAGGCTGCAGTGGCGAGAGGGGAATCCCACCCCGCAGAGAGGGGCCAGGCATCGGCCAGCAATCTGGAGCGAGGCCCTGGGGAGCAGGAGAAGCAGGGCAGGGGGTGGGGAAATGGGGACACGCTTCTCCAGCCTCCCCCCTCGCCTCCAGCGGATCGGAAACGCCCCGTGGGAGCCCGGCGTGGGTTCACCTACCACCGGCGCGGCGCTGGGACGAGA
>NW_010437398.1:0-230 GCF_000710305.1 Buceros rhinoceros silvestris | reverse complement strand
AAGTCAGAAGAGGTAAATACCAGCAAGAGAGAAAAACAGTGTGCAGAGCCCAGCTGTGTTTTTTCTCTATTAGGATCGCATAGCAAAATGGGTCACCTGCTGTCACAGTTTCCAGACTGGTCACATACCAGCCTGGTCCTCCTCACAGTGTTGATGCAGAGGCTAACACCTCCTACGGCCTTTCCTCACCTGCAAACGTGCGTAACTGCAACAAATGCCTTGTCATCTTT
>NW_010437397.1:0-230 GCF_000710305.1 Buceros rhinoceros silvestris | reverse complement strand
GTGACTTCCTTCTGAAGGGAACAGAAGGCCCCATACAGAGACCTGACCCACTTATTAGAGAAGTCTGCTGCCTTCCTGAGGCCTGGGTTAAGGATGTGGGTTAAGGATGTGATGAGAAAGCTTCCTACTCTGGTGTGGCCCTCCGATCATTATCCATTATTGACTTGTCAGGTAGGCAGCAATGTACTCGCAACGAGAAATCCAAGGGCAAACAAGAGAGACTTCAGGGC
>NW_010437396.1:0-230 GCF_000710305.1 Buceros rhinoceros silvestris | reverse complement strand
ATTGGCCAAGGATTCTGCAGGGCGCCCGGCTCTTAAACACAGGTTTCGGTTTTGGCTGGGGTGATATTGCCCTCAGCGCACACTAACCCGGGACTTGAATCAGTCTCAATTTCACAACCGTGAGGGGCCAAAGCTGGTTTCATTGTGCTGGTGCTTGGCAAGTCTCCTGCGCCGTTTTCCCACCTCCCGTTTGCACAACTGCTTTAATGGGGCTGGCAGAGCGGCATCCC
>NW_010437395.1:0-230 GCF_000710305.1 Buceros rhinoceros silvestris | reverse complement strand
CCCGGGTCGCAGCGTGCGAAAGGAACATGTGGGGGGGGCCTGTGGAGCCACGGCGGAGCGGTGCGGGGGGAGCTCTGCGCTGCGGGGGAGGTGGCTGCAGTGACACCTCTGCTCCCCACTCCAGTGTCAGTCGTGTGCGTGAGGATGGCGGAGCAGGAGCCGACAGCGGAGCAGCTGGCCCAGATTGCAGCTGAGAACGAGGAGGATGAACACTCCATCAACTATAAGCC
>NW_010437394.1:0-230 GCF_000710305.1 Buceros rhinoceros silvestris | reverse complement strand
CGCTGCCGTGCGGGGATCGGTGATCGGTGCTTTGTCACCGATACGGGTGACAATCACACCTTTGCCTCTGCCTCAGCTCGATGTGCAGGAGCTGCCGGGGCGGAGCAAAGTGACCGAGACATCCCGGCCGGACACGCTGCGGCCCCGCCTGCGGGCACATCCCCACCCGCTGCGCCGCTTTTGGCTGCGGCTGTGGTTGTTTGGTTGTCTTTTTTTTTTTTCCCTTTTTC
>NW_010437393.1:0-230 GCF_000710305.1 Buceros rhinoceros silvestris | reverse complement strand
AGGTCCTCCAGGTCAAACTTTGGGTGGGTTCAAGATCAGACCCACCCTTTATCTTTCATCTAATGAGTGGTCGCTGTTTTGGCTGGAGAGAGGCACCACAGAGGCTGCTGTCCCTACTTAGGCCGGGAGCTGAGAGGCTGAAAGAACAGGGAAATAAATCGTGTGTCTTTTGAACAAAAACATTGTCACTCCTGAAGGACAAACCGGGCTTCGGTTGAGAAGGACCTACC
>NW_010437392.1:0-230 GCF_000710305.1 Buceros rhinoceros silvestris | reverse complement strand
TGTTTTACACTGAAGTGTCTCATCTGATGTCATGGCGCTGAGACCGAGTGCAAGAGAGAGTAAATTCTCTTGTGGCTGTAGCCACAAGCCAGCCATTTCCTCGGGCCCTATGATTTGCCAGAGGGAGTCACTTGTGTGGACACCGAGGAGCCCCAGAGGAGTCAGGCTTTGTACCATCTAGGGGATGCTTTGCTTTTTGCCAGGGCTGAAGCGCTGTAGGAGGGATGATA
>NW_010437391.1:0-230 GCF_000710305.1 Buceros rhinoceros silvestris | reverse complement strand
ACAACATCCTTCTCTCTAAATTGGAGAGACGGAGGTTCGATGGGTGGACTGTTCTGTGGATAATAAATCAGTTGGATGGTCTCATCCAGGTGGTAGTGGTCACAGTTCAATGTCAGATGGAGATTGGTGACAAAGTTGTGTCCTTCTAGGTGTTAATAATGGGACCAGCGCTGTTTAATGTCTTCGTCAATGACATAGCGGGATGGAGTGCACCCTCAGCAAGTTTGCAG
>NW_010437390.1:0-230 GCF_000710305.1 Buceros rhinoceros silvestris | reverse complement strand
TGTGGCTGGCCACCAGGCGGAAGAAAACGGCCGCGGCCATTCACCCTCGCTGAGGGCACCTCCCCAGGGTGCTGCCGCTTTGCCACGTCTCTGGGTACAGTTAAACCGCTCCTCTCCTGCGGCCGCTCACCCGGGGGATTCCGGGGGCGAGCTAGGTTGCCTCTCCAGGACGAGAGGGAGCTTGTTGTCCCCAACTCGGGCGGCGCGACCCCCGCCCGGGCGCTTCCCCG
>NW_010437389.1:0-230 GCF_000710305.1 Buceros rhinoceros silvestris | reverse complement strand
AGGCATTGTGACAGCTGAGCAGCACCCACCCGGCCCCCTCGGAGGGTTCGCGGTTCCCACGGGATGCGTTCGAGCCCCGTTAACTTGTGCTTCTGCCTTCTGGGAAAGAAGTGAATTACTCCAGAACCGCTTTCAAGTTCATTTCCGGAGACAGTTTGCCCTGGGAATGATTTGAATAAACTTTCTGTTGACTTTGACGGTGATTTTTCCAGCCCGGCGCCCGGCAGCCG
>NW_010437388.1:0-230 GCF_000710305.1 Buceros rhinoceros silvestris | reverse complement strand
GTATGGGGTTGGCCAACCGCCCTCGAAAGTGGTTACAGGGCGCTCGCGCTCTCCACCAGCTTCCTGTGTGCTGTACCAGATGCCAGAGTTCCAGTGAACCACAGCAGCGTCAGAGCAGCTTGCCAAGATCTCCGTGAAATGCCAGAAGACTGATGGGAATAGTGGGAAATATGAGTCACGGTAGAACACGTGAGCTTACCCTGCCCTTCCGTCAACACCGTTCTTAAACC
>NW_010437387.1:0-230 GCF_000710305.1 Buceros rhinoceros silvestris | reverse complement strand
CTTTCAGTTTAAAACCATTGCCCTTATCCTGTCACTAATTAATTAATTTTTATGATTGTGGCTGTACAAGCCAGGGAAAGAAGATTAATTCAGGACAATGCAGTGAAAAATCTCAGTGCAAAGTAAATGCTAAACCTATAAGAAATATAGATACAACAGAGATACGATGAAAATTGATGAAGTTGTATCTCACACAATGCTAAAGCTACCTCAGAAGGATTTAATCAGGC
>NW_010437386.1:0-230 GCF_000710305.1 Buceros rhinoceros silvestris | reverse complement strand
CAATCATTTAAATTTAAACAGGATAGATTGATAAAAGAGATTGAGGAGACATGTCAATAGACACATAAGTAAGTATATACAGAGAAATGTATATTCTCTCCTGTTCAATCCACATCCCCTGTTTAATAAAAAAGGCCCCCACAATGTTGTTGCCACCCAAAGAGGGCAGGGGGAAGGGAGAGTCGCGGTATTTTTAACTTCAGAAGTTTCAGTTCAAGAAACTCCTTTGG
>NW_010437385.1:0-230 GCF_000710305.1 Buceros rhinoceros silvestris | reverse complement strand
CAATAATGTTTTGAATAAAATCTGAAAATAAATGCAATGATAAAATGGAAAATCCTGAAACTATTGTGTATGAAGTCAGATTCTAGTAATAAAGGACTTCTACTTTACACAAGATTTTGCGTATACACCACTTTCACCAGTGGCCACAGCAACACAAAAGTACAAAGGGTTAGTGCACAATGTGCTGGCATAGTACAGGCTCCCAGCTGCAGATTCTACCAGTATAACCC
>NW_010437384.1:0-230 GCF_000710305.1 Buceros rhinoceros silvestris | reverse complement strand
CTGAAACCTCCTCCTCCTCCTGCTGTCCCCACTGTGCCTCCAGGATGTCCCCTCCATTGCCGTTAAAGTGGGGAGACAGGGCCCAGGGGAGAGAAAACTGGTCTGATGGTGCATGTTCCCTGGAGCTCGGAGAGCTTGAAAAGCATCAGGCACTTGTGCCTTGCTCAGCAAGAATGTGCTGGGCATCACAAGCAGCCTTCTCCCACTCCAAAACGGACCTGGGTGCTGGG
>NW_010437383.1:0-230 GCF_000710305.1 Buceros rhinoceros silvestris | reverse complement strand
GGGGGGGGGGAGCCGATGGAGTCGATCTCGTCCATGAAGATGATGGAGGGAGCGTGTTCCCGGGCCATCACAAACAGCTCCCGCACCATGCGGGCACCTGGGGGGAGCAGTCGGGGGTGAGCCCTGGCACCACGCACAGCTCAGCACGGCCGCAGCGCTCCCATCTGCCCCGTGAGAAGCCAGTTCCGAGGCCACCCGGCACCACGAGGGCCCTCCCGGGGCTGCGGCAC
>NW_010437382.1:0-230 GCF_000710305.1 Buceros rhinoceros silvestris | reverse complement strand
AAGGGAAAAAACGGGAAAAAAGGGAAAAACTGGGAAAGAGCGAAAAAAAGGGGGAAAACCCCGAAACTGCTGGAGAAAAGTGAAATAATGGGAAAAAATCCGGAAAAAACCCAGAAAGGAGGAAAAAAAGAGGAAAAACCAAAGAAACGGAAAGAAAAACTGCGAGAAAAAGGGAAATAAGGGAAAAAAGCCCCGAAATGGGAAAAAGGGGAAAAACCCAGAGGAGGAAA
>NW_010437381.1:0-230 GCF_000710305.1 Buceros rhinoceros silvestris | reverse complement strand
TTTTTTTTTTGCTGTTGGGGTTTTTTTGGGTTTTTGTTGTTGTTATTGTTGTTTTTTAATTGAAATAAAACTTTTTCCTGGCTGAACGGACCTGTCTAGACTGCAAAGTATACAGGACAAATGAGTAACTCCAATGGAATTGCAAGCATGAACAAAACAAGTGACTGTATTTTTAAACTCCCTTAAAGAAATAGCTGACAAATGCCAAATACACCTGTAACCAGGTTTGC
>NW_010437380.1:0-230 GCF_000710305.1 Buceros rhinoceros silvestris | reverse complement strand
GCTCGTTTCTAACGTGACCCACACCTGGGGGCTGCCCCATAGCGCGGAGGGGAGGGGTGGCACTTGTGGGGCTGGAGGTTACGTGTGGGTCTACGTGTGGGTCTACCCAGCCCCACAGGGCCGCTGCCCCGGCCCCACAGCAGAGGAAATCCCTGAGGTGCTGGCGCCGCCCCCGCCCCTGGGTGAGCACTTGTGGGGCAGGGGGGTGTGGGGGGTGAGGGGGGCACTTG
>NW_010437379.1:0-230 GCF_000710305.1 Buceros rhinoceros silvestris | reverse complement strand
ACAGAGAGCAGCTGTGCCGGCAGCTGGAGAAGTGCGTGCTGCACTGTGAGCTGATCGTGGAAGGGGAAATGAAGTATTACGAAATTGAAGTGGAAATCACAGACATTAATGACAATGCCCCCAACTTCCCAGAGCAAGACGCTCAACTAAGAATAAGTGAGATGACAGCTCCGGGGTCACGCTTTCCCCTGGCCGAGGCTCACGACCCAGACTGGGGACAGAATTCTGTG
>NW_010437378.1:0-229 GCF_000710305.1 Buceros rhinoceros silvestris | reverse complement strand
AGCCTCCCCCATCGCAGCAGTCCCCTGGTATCCCACTGTCTCCCAGTTATCCCTGTCCAGGACATACCGGGAAGGCCAGCTCACACAGCCTCTGGATCCAGCTTGCTGCCTCAGTGCTGTCAGCAGCCAGAAGGTACCGCTTCTCAGTGGTCTCCAGAAGGAAGGGGATGGTCTCCTTGGGGCAGCCAGCATCACCACTCGCCTCCACCACGTGCACGCAGTCGCTCAG
>NW_010437377.1:0-229 GCF_000710305.1 Buceros rhinoceros silvestris | reverse complement strand
CTGCTGCCTCTGCCCCTCGGTGTCAGCAGTGGTGTGTGGGCTCAGCAGACAGCACAGCTCCAGAGAATCTGTCGACATGTGTAATTACCGGTGTCCACCGAGCCCTCGCTTGGCCAGTGGTTCCCTTTCTGCCTGTGGAATTGGTATGTTGACAGCTGCTTTGTTTTACAGAAGTGAGGTGAGCCCTGGAGGAGAAAAAATAGGTGCTAATAGTAATGTGTTTGAAAGT
>NW_010437376.1:0-230 GCF_000710305.1 Buceros rhinoceros silvestris | reverse complement strand
AGAGCAGGGTCAAATGGGTTTGGGGTGTAAAAAGCCGGGAGGGAAACACCTGGGGAGGGGGCACAGCCCCAGCAGGGCTGGTGGAGGGCTGGACTCCTCCTCCTCCACCCCAGGCAGGGACGACTCCTCGGTAAGAATCGCGCCTTCCCCGCACGGTGACAACACCCGGGAGAGTTTGTTCTTGCTGCTTCGCCGAGATCTGTTGGTTATTTGACCATTCAGCGCTGATC
>NW_010437375.1:0-230 GCF_000710305.1 Buceros rhinoceros silvestris | reverse complement strand
TGTAATGGAGTAAGAAGAATTTCCTAAAATACATTAAGAGTGAAATAATTATGTGTATCTGAGGTGACAAACACAGAGATAAATTTACCAATGATGAAACATTGGGAACAATGGAAATTTACAGCAGAAGTTTAAATGTCTATATCTTGCTTCATATTGATGAGCCCTTTGATGATTGATGATTTATTGAATGGAAATCCTTTGATTCCTTCTTTTGTGGATACACTTCC
>NW_010437374.1:0-229 GCF_000710305.1 Buceros rhinoceros silvestris | reverse complement strand
CTGCTCTCAGTCACATCATCCCTCAGCCTGTATTGAGGCCTGACCCATGTGTAGGACCGCACACTTGGCCTTGTTGGACCTCAGGAGGATGACACAGGCCTTCTTCTCCAGCTCGTCCAGGTTCCTCCGGATGGAGTCCCATTCCTCAGATGTGTCAACTACAGTACTCAGCTTGGTGTCATCTACAAACTTCCTGAGGGTATGGACCCCTGAGGGACACCACTTGTCA
>NW_010437373.1:0-230 GCF_000710305.1 Buceros rhinoceros silvestris | reverse complement strand
CTGGCACAAACAAAGGCCAAAGTCCCGCCCTTCGTTAGCCCGTGCCAGGCGTCCAAGCTGCTGTTAGGGAACCTCCTGCTCCACCAACTGTTGCGAAGAGCCCGTGTAGGCACATCCACGCTGCTCCGCTCGCCGCCTCTGCGCTGCTGTGCACCCGGTCCTGTGCCTCAGCAGCAGGGAGAGGTTTCAGCTCGACGCCCCCCGTCCCTCCCACTCCAGGGCCTCATCCA
>NW_010437372.1:0-230 GCF_000710305.1 Buceros rhinoceros silvestris | reverse complement strand
CTTGAAGGTGGTGGGAATGGGTGGGGCAGGGCAGCACACACATGGAATTCACAGCTCATGAAATCATCCTGGTAACAGCTCTGGCCTCTCCTGAGGGTGCCCACCATGAAGACCCAACTCAGCCACCCCTGCCTTCAGAAAATGAAGTGGGTCAGGGCTCTGAAGGCATCACGCATCGCACAGACGCCCCTGGGGATAAGGTCCTCCACAGGACCGCAGCTAGTCCAAAC
>NW_010437371.1:0-230 GCF_000710305.1 Buceros rhinoceros silvestris | reverse complement strand
GGCCAGGCTGCCCGCGGGCCAGCGGGGCTGGGGTCTGGTGCCCACCTGATGGTGCTGATGGAGAGGTGGCCGTAGGAGCCGCCGGCAGAGGCACAGCGGGAGTTGATGAAGGCAACGAGGGAGTTGGGCGAGGTGCGGATCACCGTCTGCAGGTCAATGCTGGAGTCTGACAGGGGCGAGATGGACAGTGCCCGCTTCTTGCCGAGCTTGCCCGCACCGCGGGGCGTCGG
>NW_010437370.1:0-230 GCF_000710305.1 Buceros rhinoceros silvestris | reverse complement strand
CTGCGGCCTGCGTTCGCGCTGCCACTCAGAGGGCTCTGCAGCACAAGCGCTGCTGCAGGGGGGTGCAGGGGTTTGGGCTGGGGCTCGGTGGTTGGTTGGTGTTTTCAGCAAAACGCTGACTTTTCAGGGAAACGTTTGTTGTGGCATTAATTTTTTCTGGCACTTGTTTGCGCCAGTAATTATAAGACACGATCATACTCCACCAGCATTTTGTTCCCCCCGGCGCCACC
>NW_010437369.1:0-230 GCF_000710305.1 Buceros rhinoceros silvestris | reverse complement strand
GAGGCAGCTCCAGGGGAGCGGGGGGGGCTGAGGCTGCAGCGTGCTGCAGGAGAAAAAACCTTTGGGAAAAGGAAAAAATAATGGACAGAGGAGTGAGGAGAGTGAGAGCCTGGAGCTGCTGCTGACAGGAGAATCAAGAGGCTTTTTTCAGACACAAAACCACAGAACCGTTTGGGATGGAAAAGCCCTTTCAGTCTCTCGAGCCCCCCTGTTCCCCAGCACTGCCAGGT
>NW_010437368.1:0-230 GCF_000710305.1 Buceros rhinoceros silvestris | reverse complement strand
CACTCCCAATTTTCCTACCCAAAACTCATGGCTTTGATCCCCTGTTGTACGTGGCATTTGGCAGGGCTGTGCCTGAGGGGATTGTACTATCATCTGGAAAGTTTATCTTTGGTGGTGTCTTCTGCGATGGCCCTTATCCTCCAGGATAAGGGCGTGATCAAGATTTAGCCTGTCCTTGTTCTTTTGCTGATTTGGTGATGTCTGATTCTGAATCATGGGTGAATGGGGCT
>NW_010437367.1:0-230 GCF_000710305.1 Buceros rhinoceros silvestris | reverse complement strand
AGTAAGTTTGCAGACAACATCAAGTTGGGTGGGGGTGCTGATCTCCCTCAGGGTAATAAGGCTCACCAGCGGGATCTGGACAGGCTGGATCTACAGGTCAAGGCCAATTGTATAAGGTTCAAAGTAGCCAAGTGCTGGCTCCTGCCTGGGAAAAAGTGATTGGAAAGCTGCCTGACAGAAAAGGGTGTGGAGGTGTTGGTGGACAGCCAGCTGAATCTGAGCCAGCAGTG
>NW_010437366.1:0-230 GCF_000710305.1 Buceros rhinoceros silvestris | reverse complement strand
CAGAACCATCAAGCCAGTTTTTATGAAACCTTTTAGCTAGCCAGTAATACCCCATCCATCAAACAGTTTGTTAAGCCAATCCCATCCATCGTCAATGCCAAGTCTTGAAACACCATCTTTCAGCATCTGAATGCTTTTGTGTATTGATTCAGAGTGATCTGACAAATTCATACAACACATCAAAGTCTTCACATCCATGTCCTTGTGCTAATAGTAAGAAATCTATTGCA
>NW_010437365.1:0-230 GCF_000710305.1 Buceros rhinoceros silvestris | reverse complement strand
CCCAAGTCAAGTCTGTCTTTTGCCTGTGACTTCAACTGCTGAGTGAGCCCTCCCTGCCCTTTGTCTCGATCCTTACGCTTGTATTTTCTCCTCCTGGAGCAATAGAGTGTCTGCGTGGTGCTTGGTTGACAGCTGGGACTCAGCCACGACAGCTGGGACTGGTACGGTGAGGAAGGAGGGATGGAGATCTCATCTTTTACCTGTTCATCCTGCTGTGGCACTCAAGGCCC
>NW_010437364.1:0-230 GCF_000710305.1 Buceros rhinoceros silvestris | reverse complement strand
AAAGTTTCTCGGGATGAACAGTCCAGTAGCGGGGACCAAGCTCCCAACCCAGAGGCCCCCCACACAGCCTGGCCCTGACCCACCAGCACCTTCTTGTCAGCGCTGTAACCTTCCCCTTTCCGGGAATGTGTGCCGAGTTATCCTTTATAACCGGCTGCCCCTTCCCCGGGCTGGGGAAACCGCTCGCCTGGCTGGGGGCGAGAGCTGGCTGGCCCCCGCTGCATCCGCCT
>NW_010437363.1:0-230 GCF_000710305.1 Buceros rhinoceros silvestris | reverse complement strand
CACTTTTTATGTAATAGTGCTCGTTTCTCTAAGGATCTGAAATACCCCATTCATCAGTTCTGTTATCTCTCAGCTTGATGAGCACTTAGAGCTGAAACATGTAGCTCTCTTAATCTACTCTGAGATGTAGTGCTTTTGGGTAGAACCTGCATTAAGGCAACTGCGTGATTTCTTATGCTGGGAGAAGGCAGCCCTGCCAAGGCTGGACTTTATTTCTGCTTCTGGTTGAG
>NW_010437362.1:0-230 GCF_000710305.1 Buceros rhinoceros silvestris | reverse complement strand
CCGAGCATCCTCCTCTTGCCAGGAACTCCGACTTCTAAAGGCTGTGCATTCCTCATTGCTACTGAGCACAGGCATCGATAATCTTTCCTTCTTCCTCCTCCACCTAACAGGCAGGTATTACCGACCAGCAACAGGTAGGGAGAGAAAAAGCCCAACAATCCATCTGAACTGTGGCTGAGTGACAACTAAATATGTTTTATCAGCATTCAAATAATTCATTTAAAAAAAAA
>NW_010437361.1:0-229 GCF_000710305.1 Buceros rhinoceros silvestris | reverse complement strand
GCCACTGAACGCGGGTCTCAACCAGCCGCTGGGAATCTTGCGAGTGGTTTGTAGCTGTCCCCGTCAGTGATTTCTTTCACCTTTCCTAAAGGGTTTTGGTAAGAGCGTCCCACACAGCCCCTCGGTGAAGGGTGTGATGTCTCTCGCCCTGGAAGCTGCGAGGCATTGCGGGAGGCTGGAGCCCCGTGGCTGCAGGGAGAGCCGGGTCCCCGCAGGAAAGGGCCGTCCC
>NW_010437360.1:0-230 GCF_000710305.1 Buceros rhinoceros silvestris | reverse complement strand
TTTGCCAACGCGGAGCCCCATGGGGTCGGCTGGGTGCGCTGGCCTCTGGCTGCCAAAGGGAAGGGAACCACCATGGACCTGGCCACGTGTCTGCGAAGTCATGCGACCGGTCAGACCCTGGGTGTTGTGGAGCCATGCAACCAGGACACCGGGTGTTGTGGAGCCGTGCAACCAGTAGGGCACCAGGTGTTGGCACTGGCTTGACAGATCTGAGGACTGGGCAGAGCGGG
>NW_010437359.1:0-229 GCF_000710305.1 Buceros rhinoceros silvestris | reverse complement strand
TTTAAGCTGCTAGCTAGCACGTTTCTGTATGAATGTCATGTGAAGCGGGAAAGATCTAATGGAAGACTGTCATTCTGACATAAATAGGAGTCAGGAAACTGTTAAGAAGTTTGATCAATTAAAAGAGTACTTGTGCGAATTCTTACGTAAAGGCAAGGCGCTGATCTTTTCTACGCAGGCCGTATTTAAACAAGGAGACTTGAGGCAGGGAAGTCACAGCTTCCTTCTG
>NW_010437358.1:0-230 GCF_000710305.1 Buceros rhinoceros silvestris | reverse complement strand
GCAGCCAAAGAGAACATACGGCCCGGGCCTCCCCCGTGCCTACGAGGACCTGCCCGGGGTCCCTGCGGCAGCCGTGCACCCCCACAACGATGCTGCGGAGGCTCGCAGTGAGGAGGGCACATATTTTGCTGAGGTTTCATCTTCAGACGAGCGACGTTCAGCTCCTACACACATGGTCTAGGCCGGGAAGGCGAGTCCCGGGGAGGCTCTGGCCGAGGCCACCCTGAGCC
>NW_010437357.1:0-230 GCF_000710305.1 Buceros rhinoceros silvestris | reverse complement strand
TTCACCAGTGAGTCCAGCCTCGCCTGCCTGCGGTGAGACGGTGCGCTGGCCACGAGCTGCAAAACCGCCAGCGGTCCTGGCCCTGCTGAGATCAGGGCTGGAGAGGGAAAGAACCTGCCTGGGTGAGGTTTGGTTGGTGGTTTAGTCTTGCCTTTTTGGTGGGACGTGTGGCACAGCACGGCTGTAGGCACGCAGTGGCACCTCCTCACGAGATCTTGCCGTTCCCTGTG
>NW_010437356.1:0-230 GCF_000710305.1 Buceros rhinoceros silvestris | reverse complement strand
TCCCTCCGGGGCTGGTGCTGGTCTGAGCAGGGATTAGCAGTGAGCCTGCGGCTGTGCTGGAGGCAGCCTCAGTGCCAGGGTCTGGTGTGGCACCCGTGGGACCTGGGGCTGTGCCAGGGGTCTGTGGGTCCCTAGGAGGTGGCTGTTCTGCTTGGTTGGTTTGTGGGAGGGAGCAACACAAAGATGAAGTGGCTGGCGGGGGTGTGGGGGCTTCTCCCTTGTCCCGCATC
>NW_010437355.1:0-230 GCF_000710305.1 Buceros rhinoceros silvestris | reverse complement strand
GAGGTGACCGACAGATATGACCTGGGCCAGGTCATCAAAACGTGAGTTGGACCCTGTCCGGCCCCGTAGGTGCCCTGGGGACCCCAGCTGCCTGCATGCCCCGGGCTGGGGAGCAGCATCACGGTGCCCTTGAGGTCTTTCGGGGTGCCAGTCCCTGGCTGGGATGGGCAGGGCACCTTTTGGGGTGGTTGTCCCCTGATTAAGCCCCCTTGCTGGTGGGCACGGGCGGG
>NW_010437354.1:0-230 GCF_000710305.1 Buceros rhinoceros silvestris | reverse complement strand
CTGCAGGAGGGAAGGGGCTGCAACCTCTTTCTTCTCAAGAACAGAGAAGATAAAACCCAGTTTTGAAGCCCCCAAAGGCCCTTTTCCAGGGCTGAACGCGGGGGGTCTTCTTTCTTCTCACCATTTTGCTCTTTCTTTCTATTTTTGTCCCATAAAAGCAGAAGGGACAGAATGAGAAATCAAGGGCTGGGAAATGGAGCATCAGGGATGGGGGAACGGGTCGGCTGGGC
>NW_010437353.1:0-230 GCF_000710305.1 Buceros rhinoceros silvestris | reverse complement strand
TTCTGGCGTCACATGCCTCGCCCGGCGCCCGGATGTCCCCCTTGGGGAGCCAGCCCCCCTGGTAGAGCATTGGGCCATGTGGGTCTTTCCCAACCGTGTCCCGCCATGGGGCTGACCCCACTGTCGCAGCCCAGCAAGAGCCCAGTCCTGAGAGCCACCGGATTCACCCCCAAACCTACCAAAGCCTCCATGGGGCCACCCTCAGCAAAGCCCGGAGATACCGGCCCCCA
>NW_010437352.1:0-230 GCF_000710305.1 Buceros rhinoceros silvestris | reverse complement strand
AGCTCTGAGCGCTCCCGCTGGGCTGCTCCGGTTTGGCGGGTCGGCCCGAGCTCTGCCGGTGCCGGCCAGTTGTTTCTCTGCCTGCCCAGCACTGCTAACAGAAGCTGCTCTTGGTCTCCCAGAGGGACGGCGCCACGTCGTCGGGTGGTTGATGGTCACAAATCATGTCTGAGATGTCAGAGATGAAAGGTGAGAAAGGTAGGAGAGCGCGTACCTGTCCCAGTGGCAGG
>NW_010437351.1:0-230 GCF_000710305.1 Buceros rhinoceros silvestris | reverse complement strand
CTCCCTGATGCTGCTTCGTGACAGATCTCCCAGCCTGCCGGCTGTCAGGAGCAGGAGAGCTGGCCTCCAGCCCTCCTGGGGAGGAGGGAAGGTTCTCCACCCCAGCTGAGACCTTCTCCCCGCACTCCTCCACCCTCACTGTCAGCACGTGGGGCGCCCTCTCGGCCTCGTGCCTTGAGAACTGCTCCCAGATCACAATCAACCCTCAGCCTCCTTCCCCTCCTCTTCGC
>NW_010437350.1:0-230 GCF_000710305.1 Buceros rhinoceros silvestris | reverse complement strand
AGGCCTCTGGGTTTTGCTACCTGCTGCCTCTGCCTGTGGTGCCAGGCTGATGGTACCCACTGAGCCAGGGATGCAGCAGTGCTGCAGCCTGGCTCACTGCTCCCCTGGAGCCTGGGCAGAAGAGGTTGCCCGAAGCCGTGGGTGCTGGCAACGGGGGCACATGGGGAGCTGGCTCAGCCACCTGGATCCCCTGGTGCGGGCAAACCCCTGCCTGTGCCTGCCTGCAGAGA
>NW_010437349.1:0-229 GCF_000710305.1 Buceros rhinoceros silvestris | reverse complement strand
CCACCCTGCACGCCCTGGCACGCTGCCGGGGCTGCTTTGCTGGTTTGGGACTGAAACCGGTGGCGAGCAGCCTGGTGCCTCGGGGCTCAGGCTCGGGGGGTATCGTCCACGTCTGGCTCCTTCCCCGCCTCGCCACCAACCGCACACGGATTCTGGCCTCTGTGCGTAACGGAGGGGACCCCGAACCTCTCCCCGAAGGCAAACGAGGGCGAAGCGCGGCTCGGGCCCG
>NW_010437348.1:0-229 GCF_000710305.1 Buceros rhinoceros silvestris | reverse complement strand
TTGCCAGGCTAGTCTGGATGTCTTGGGGTTCGGTTATTAGACTTGCCGTGCACTTCAGTCCTCAGCTTGCGGTTCATGTGAAGGTGTCCCTACTCTGGTCTTTTGGCCACTTTTTCTCAGGGGTTTTGTGGCGGTAAAAGAAAGAAAACCTGACGTTAAACAAGTGACTGTTACTGCAGTTCCGTAAGTTTAATATAGTGGAGACAAATGAGAGTGCTTATATGAATGT
>NW_010437347.1:0-229 GCF_000710305.1 Buceros rhinoceros silvestris | reverse complement strand
TGGGGCTAAACTATAGCAGTTGTTCTATCACCCGATCAACACTCCCCAGCAGAGAAGAGGGATCAGACAACCCTGGGCTGAAATATAAATGGATTTGATAAAACAGCCAAACTAACGCCAATGCCAATATAAAGTAGAAAAACTTATGTGAAGCTCAGCTAATGTACAACAGACACAACAGACAGGAAGCAGTCCTTGGGAGCAGAATGGATAGCGAGCCCCTCTGGAG
>NW_010437346.1:0-229 GCF_000710305.1 Buceros rhinoceros silvestris | reverse complement strand
CTTCCTTCCTCCTCTATTTCCCCCACATAAACAAAATGCAAAAACACGTTTAAAAAAACACACTGCGGGGAGCTGGCAGGGCAGCAGGCAGCACCTCCGTGTCGCGGTGTCAGCTCTCGCGGGGCTCACGGCAGCATCACCAAGACGACGGCCATTGTCGAGGAGGCGCAGGCAGAGCCCCCCACCCCGTGAGCAGCACAGCAGCAGCCTCACCCGGGAGCCTCCGAGG
>NW_010437345.1:0-229 GCF_000710305.1 Buceros rhinoceros silvestris | reverse complement strand
GCTCTCTGCCGGGGTGAGCCAGGCTGCCCCTCTCCCTCTGTGCCAGCAGTTGCTCGCAGGCGCCGCTGACCTTGTAGGGCATCTCCCCGGTGTGCGACACCATGTGCAGCCTCAGCTCCACGCGCCTCTTGAACAGCTCCTGGCAGACCGAGCAGGTGAAGACCTGCAAGAGACAGGGGAGGCGTCAGAAGCTGTAGAACCGAGAGCTCGACGCGCGGCCCCGCCCCAG
>NW_010437344.1:0-229 GCF_000710305.1 Buceros rhinoceros silvestris | reverse complement strand
AGGAGGAGGGGAAATCCAGCAGCAACAGAAATTATCAACCTTATGTAATAATCTCACGGACAAAAATGCATTAAAACCACCCCGGCGCCACCAACAAAGCCTTCTGATTTGCCAAGAAGGTAGAGGAAGTTTTTCCTTCCCCCTTTTCGCAGTTGAAGACAAGAGCAACGGCGAAACTGGTTGCAAGAACAACTTTGCGCGTTTTGCCACTTCATGCAATCGAACCTCC
>NW_010437343.1:0-229 GCF_000710305.1 Buceros rhinoceros silvestris | reverse complement strand
GGTGCAGTTGTCTTTGGTGATGCTTTGTACCCGTGAGTAGTCGCTGGTTTTACTTGACTACTGGTTGGAATCATGTGGATTGGAACTTCCTGACCAAACCAAGACCGGCTAAAGCACGTTGCTCAGTGCTTATTTCAATCTCCATGACCTCTCTGGTCAACCTGGTCCACCACAGAGCACCTTCATGGTAAAAAAAAAAAATTCTTTCATTGAGTTGGAATTTTCTCTT
>NW_010437342.1:0-229 GCF_000710305.1 Buceros rhinoceros silvestris | reverse complement strand
CCGTGGCCCCCCAGCCCCAAAGGGGTTGGAGTCCCTTGTTACCGGCCGAGGTTGTAGCCCTTGTTCCAGCCATGCCCTGGGTAGGAACCTGCTGGTTGTCACTGTGGGGTGCGTGGCGTGGCGCGGCTGTGCGGGTCGGGGGGTTGAGCCACGGTGCGCCCTCGGCCGTGATGGTCACGGTTGCGACAGGGTGCGACTTGTGCAGAAATAAACGTTCATGAGTACCAGG
>NW_010437341.1:0-229 GCF_000710305.1 Buceros rhinoceros silvestris | reverse complement strand
AAAGAGCCGGTGGGAGGATGGGACTGAGCTCTGGGGGCAAGAGAGAACCCCCCGGGGTCCTACTCCCTGCTGCAAAATGGCTCCTGGGAGTCGCTCCATGGATGGAAAAATCTTCAAAGCAACCCTAAAAACCTGCCAGGACAGTTTAACCCACCAGTCTAAACCACAGCAGCAACTGGTTTATTCTCCCCCAGCTGCTGGAGCAGGATATTAGCGCAGAATTACCAGC
>NW_010437340.1:0-229 GCF_000710305.1 Buceros rhinoceros silvestris | reverse complement strand
CTGTCCTTTCCCTCCCTGGCCCCCCCCCCCCAGCCACGGCAGAAGCAGCAAGCCTCATGCTAGCAAAGATGCAGATTTCATGTGGGTGCTGGGGAAGGTTGAGGACTTGGTTTTGGTGCGAGAAACCTGGCTCCCCTCCCCAGCAGAGAGAGGAGGGGAGAATTCTGCATCCCCCTCCCCAGCACAATGTTGGGATGGCCACCTCCTGTCCTTCCCACAGCATCGCAGG
>NW_010437339.1:0-229 GCF_000710305.1 Buceros rhinoceros silvestris | reverse complement strand
AGTGTGTTTTCTGCCCAGTTCTGCTTTTAGACGCTTCCAAACTTATCTCAGAAAAAATACGACTGAGAATCACCCGAAGGAAGACGGAGAAAAGACGTTTGGTCTTTCTGAGGTGATTCTGCTGCCTCCTCTAACGTACAACGTCTCTATGCGAAAACCAGGAGGACTCCACCACTAAAACTTGCTGCTGAAGAAATCGGCAAACTCAAAGATTTTCTCAATCTTACGC
>NW_010437338.1:0-229 GCF_000710305.1 Buceros rhinoceros silvestris | reverse complement strand
GGTGGGTGTTCAGGCGCCATGAACCCATCTGGCTCCCAGCGAGATCTGTGCGGCCGCGTCTCCGATGGCACCTTAACCCCCCTTTTAGGCGCAGGAGCATGGTCACGGTGTTCTGCGTGGGGAGGGGGGCAGGTCCCGCGAGGATGCGGAGCCCCGTGGGTCACATCCCCCTGCCCAGCCCTGTGTCGTATGGGGCGGCTGGAGCGGGGCGGACGCAGCCCGGTGAAGG
>NW_010437337.1:0-229 GCF_000710305.1 Buceros rhinoceros silvestris | reverse complement strand
CCATGGAGCCATGGACAAGGCGTTGACCAACCCGATCCCATTGGCCACGTCCCAGGTGACCACCCAAGCTCCCACCTCACCCAACCCCTCCACGATTCTACCCCCCCAAACGTCCCTCGGGGAAGGTCTTGGTGGGCTTGGGGGGGGGGTCTTTACCTCCATCCTTGGGGGGTCTCTTGCGGCCGCGGCGCTTCCCCCCCTGCCCCTGCTCCCGCACCAGCTCCCGCAG
>NW_010437336.1:0-229 GCF_000710305.1 Buceros rhinoceros silvestris | reverse complement strand
AGTCCTCCTGAGGATGCTCCCTCCTGTTAGCAAACCGCCCATCGTCTTTCTGGCACGTCCCCTCCCAGCGCTGCCTGCAGCCAGCACCTCTTGCCAAGCGCTAATAGCGCGGTTCGTTGCTGGGGCAGGGTGTGGAGGATGTGGTGAGCAGAGCGAGGGCTGCCTGTGGTGTGGGACGGGGCACGGCTGCGGGCCACTAAAAGCATGGTGCTGGCCGGGAAATGTCTTC
>NW_010437335.1:0-229 GCF_000710305.1 Buceros rhinoceros silvestris | reverse complement strand
CCACGTGCACTCCAGCGCCAGCCTCTTCCTCCTCTCTTCCTCCTGGGAGAGCCGGAGCCCAGCGCACGGCGGAGGCTGTGCCGCCACCCTGCTTTGCGTGCGGGGTATTAGCTGTTTATTGTCACAACAACTGCTCTGTTTCTCGGGAGATGCCTGAAAGAGCTGAGAAAATAGAAAGGCCAGGCAGGCAGCTGGGCAGGAGGTGAAGATGTCAAGAGAGTAATTGCTC
>NW_010437334.1:0-229 GCF_000710305.1 Buceros rhinoceros silvestris | reverse complement strand
CCCGCGGAGGTCGTGGCACCACTGCGAGGCTGGACTGACGGTCCGGAGCCGCGGTTCGGGGGATCCTTGTTGGGCGTCAGGAGAAAACCATCTCCCAGGAGGGCGGCGAGCGCCGGAAGGTGCCTGCAGAGCCCGCAGAAGGCCCGTGGCCATGTGCTTGACCCGGATCTACCAGGGGGAGACGGGCTGGAGGCCTCTGGGGCGTCTCCTCCATGAATTTATGACAACC
>NW_010437333.1:0-229 GCF_000710305.1 Buceros rhinoceros silvestris | reverse complement strand
ACATTTCCCCCCTTTGAGATCTCTCTAGGTTTTTTTAGAGATGTCAACATTTGTTCTCTAATGTATCTTACTCTTTCCGTAGACTATTCGTAATTATTCGTTTAACACATCATATACAAACTGCTACGATTATGATCACAATCATTTGGGCTCTTCTCTATTGGACAAAGGGTCAATCATCTCAGTGTCACTTGCCTAGTAATTGATCTTAGTTTTAACCGTGTGCTCC
>NW_010437332.1:0-229 GCF_000710305.1 Buceros rhinoceros silvestris | reverse complement strand
CTGGGTCGGGGTGCTCCAGGAAAGCGCCGTTTCCCCTGTGCCCGGCTGGTTTTACACTCCGCGGGGCCGGGACAATGCGAGGAAGTTGCCTGAGAGGGGAACACAGCCAGGTCCTGGGACAAAGGGGCCCGAGACGTGAAATCAGCCACCGCAGGAGCGACAGTGGGAGCAGCGAGGGCCCCGGCTGGCTTTGCCGTGGGCTGACCCACACTCCCACGGTACCCCCTCC
>NW_010437331.1:0-229 GCF_000710305.1 Buceros rhinoceros silvestris | reverse complement strand
GGTACTGAATGTCTTCTTTGCCTCAATCTTTCATACTATCATCAGTTGTTCTCAGGGTACCCAATGTGTTGTGCTGGAAGAGAGTGACAGGGAGCAGAATGAAGCCCCTGTAATCCTCAAGGAAATGGTCGGTGGCCTATTGCACCACTTAAACGTACACAAACTGTGAGCATGGATGGGGTCCATCCACGGGGACTGAGGAAGCTGGTGGAAGTGCTCACCAAGACAC
>NW_010437330.1:0-229 GCF_000710305.1 Buceros rhinoceros silvestris | reverse complement strand
CACCCATGGGGCTCGGCCCCCCGTGCAGCCGCTGGCTCTCCCCCTCTCCCTCGCCTCCTCGCAGCCGCGCTGAGCTTTAAAGCTCCCGGAACAATGTGGGCCGAGTGGCAGGGCTGCGAACGCCGCCCGGGCTGAATAGGAGACTATTATAGGCAGGATTTAGGCAGGGAGCGCCAGCGGAGGTCACGGCGGGCGCTGCCTGCTCGCTGCCTGCTCGCTCAGCAGGGTG
>NW_010437329.1:0-229 GCF_000710305.1 Buceros rhinoceros silvestris | reverse complement strand
AAGATGATGGAGAGTGGCTCAGCAATAACATTTGCCAGCTCCCCTCAGCACCCTTGGGCCATGGATTTGTGGGTGTCCAGCTAGCCTAGATGATCTCTATCCCAATCCTCTCCTCAAGCAAGGGAAAGTCTTCCTTTCTCCAGACTCTCTCTTTTACCTGCAGGGACTACTGGGATTCCTGAGGTCCAGCACTAGCACTAAAGACTGAAGCAAAGAAGGCATTCGGTAA
>NW_010437328.1:0-229 GCF_000710305.1 Buceros rhinoceros silvestris | reverse complement strand
CAAAATGTTACCAATTTCCACAGAGGGCCCTTCTGCTGCCTCTTGCCTTGTCTGTAGTTATTTGCAATAATTTTTGTTTAATTAGGAAAATAATTGAATCGATACCTCAGCACCTCGCTGTTGCTCTCTCCTGAGATGCAGCACTAGAGGGTTATTTATTTATTTGCTCACTCTACTGTGATAGTCTGGTCCTTGTTAAAAACACCGGCAGCACAAGTCCCAGCAGCGT
>NW_010437327.1:0-229 GCF_000710305.1 Buceros rhinoceros silvestris | reverse complement strand
ATCAGGAGCACAAGTGGTGTTCTCCTCTATCTCTAGTTGCAGGGAATGATGAGGAAGAAACAAGAAGAACCACCAGATCAATACCTGGCTCTAAACCTGGCATCACCGGCAGGGCTTTGGGTTTTTTCTGATCAAGGATCAATTTATATAGCACCAGGGCTGCTGGTGACAGACAGGTCATGCTTGTCCCAAAGAGGGAGGGCTCATTGAAAGAGCTTTAAACTAGGTT
>NW_010437326.1:0-229 GCF_000710305.1 Buceros rhinoceros silvestris | reverse complement strand
GGGTTTCCTGTAACTCTTGCATGCTTGTTTCTGGTTCCTGCCATGGGGAAGCCTGTGGTTTGAGTAATCCTCTGAAAAACCCTCCTCTTCTGGGAGAGTTGCACCATTCCTTTGAGTTTTCTTCAGTGCATGGCTAGGAGCACCTTCTCTCTCCGTGGGTTTGGGGCTCTTCACACGGTGCAGCCCCGCTTTCTAGCACTGAGGAGGGGTCAGCCCTCTGCCCTCCTCA
>NW_010437325.1:0-229 GCF_000710305.1 Buceros rhinoceros silvestris | reverse complement strand
ACAGTTGAGATGAACCGTAGGACCCGGCGGGTGGTATTTGGGCTGGTTCCTGCTTCCTGGGCCTGCCACTGCGGTTCTTGTCCAGGGGTGGGGCACTGCTGGAAACTGGAGAGATTTTATGTGTGGCAGAGTTCTTTGTTTGGGGGTTTTTTGGTGTGGTTGGAGCCCAAGTTCCTGAACAAAGGCACCCCCGCGGGGCAGGGAGCACCCCTTGGTGCTGGGCCTCCAC
>NW_010437324.1:0-229 GCF_000710305.1 Buceros rhinoceros silvestris | reverse complement strand
ACTTCCTTCTAATGTAACCAAAGAGCTGGAAAGACAGACCAGCCCCCATCTGATCTACTGACTTTCTGACTTCATAAGAAGCTTTAGCACCAGTGCTAATCAGAGGAGACAAAGGCCAGTCCTATCCAGTGAAAGGCTGTTGCTGTTGTTGTTCTGTGTAACCGTGACCCCGGAGGGTTCGGGAAGAAGCCGAGTTAACCTAAGCAGAGAGCTGTCAGTCAGTAGCAGG
>NW_010437323.1:0-229 GCF_000710305.1 Buceros rhinoceros silvestris | reverse complement strand
CACGCGTCCCACGGCAAAGGCCTCCTGACCCAGCCCCCTCCCCAGACCCCGCCGTGCTCTGACAGCGTCCCCATCCGCCAGCCCTGACGGAGGAGTGTTTCACGGAATCAGAGAAGGGTTTGGATTGAAGGGACCTTAAAGACCATCTGGTTCCACCCGCCTGCCATGGGCAGGGACAGCTTCTGCTACTGCGGGTCACTCAAAGCCCCGTCCACCCTGGCCTTGAACA
>NW_010437322.1:0-229 GCF_000710305.1 Buceros rhinoceros silvestris | reverse complement strand
TTCCCCCCTTCCTTGCGCGTTTAATATCCTCAGCCTGTCCTCTCCCTCACCCCCCACCTCCGTTGTTTTTCGGGGTTGTCTGCAGAGGAAACCATTTGGGTTTTGAAAGGATGCGTTTCACTCTTCCCTTTAACCTCTTGCTTTTTCTGGTTGCTGCAGCAGCCTCCCATGTGGTACCGCTGGAGGGGGGGTGGAGAAGGGAGAATTTGCCGGGCGGAGGGTGTGTGGG
>NW_010437321.1:0-229 GCF_000710305.1 Buceros rhinoceros silvestris | reverse complement strand
GTCCCCTTGCACCACGCTGTGACTTGCTGAAGGTGACAGGCTGCTCCTTAGCCCTGTCCTCTAACAGCCTGCTCACCTCAGTGGCACCAGCCAGCTTAGACCGCCCTAAACCACCCCCCAGCAGCGGTTACCCACAGGGAAACGTGCACTTTGGTGCTCACTGCACCCTGCAGAAGGGAGAGGCAGGTCCGAGCGGGAGGAGGTGAAGTGCAGCGAGCATCAGGACCCC
>NW_010437320.1:0-229 GCF_000710305.1 Buceros rhinoceros silvestris | reverse complement strand
GTGGGTGGCCGCCCCCAAAGCCGGTCCTGCCGCCGTGCTGGGATGGAGGGGTGGCTGGGCAGGGCGGGCGGCCGGGGGGGCTGTGGGATTTCTGCTGTGTAATGGTGGTGTTTACCCCTCGGCTGTGCACAGCTCCCAGGTTTGCCGGGGCAGGGACAGAGCTCTCGCCCTCTCCCAGGTGCCGCTGCCGTCTGCCTGTGCTGGCAGGACGGCCGTGCAAGCCCCCTGG
>NW_010437319.1:0-229 GCF_000710305.1 Buceros rhinoceros silvestris | reverse complement strand
GTGCGGTGCCTGGGGGAGGGGAGATTCAAGGGCAGGACGTCTCTGCCTGTCCCCTGCCCGTGGAAAACCGCCCTCGGGATGGGGAGGAATTTGCCCAGCAGCTTCTCTTTCTCCTGCAGTACATCTTCGTGTCCCTCATCTCCCGCGACAGCGTCTACGACGTCCTGAGGAGAGTCTGCACGCACCTGCAGGTACCCTCCGCCCCGCGTCTGACAGCGTCCCGACGGCC
>NW_010437318.1:0-229 GCF_000710305.1 Buceros rhinoceros silvestris | reverse complement strand
CCGCTCTGCAGGGATACAGAACAGGCCGGGGGATCTTCTCCGCCTCATGGAGCTCGCGTTAACAAGCAGCGTTTCCGGAGATGGTTTGCATTTGTCTCTGCGGGGCCGCAACGAGCCAGCCCCTCCCAGTGCAGAACCGGTGGCAAAGGGCTCCTCCAGGTGCGCCCGACACGTCGGCTGGGCTGAGCTGCAAACCCCTGTGCCTGGAGCGTGGATTCCAAGCGCCGGT
>NW_010437317.1:0-229 GCF_000710305.1 Buceros rhinoceros silvestris | reverse complement strand
CTCCACTCTCCGCTGTCGTAGGCCAGCTCATACACAGCAGCTCCTTGCACATCCTCTCTCTTTTCCAACTCCAAGGTGTAAATTCCGGTGCTGCTTCCTCCCATGCCGGGAGCACCCGCCAGTCCCACCTGCCCCTCCGGGGACCTGGTTCGCCCCGGGACACCCTACAATAACAATCCCAGGTGGGAGGGAGGCCAGCCGCCTGCCCCCGTGTCCCCTGGTCCCCAGG
>NW_010437316.1:0-229 GCF_000710305.1 Buceros rhinoceros silvestris | reverse complement strand
TCATCACAATGTCATTTAAAATCAACCAATGGATACAGTCCTCTCTCCAGCAGATTATGAATTATTCCAACAGTCTGTTGTAAGACTCAGCTGGTGTAAATTTCCTGGCTGGTGATATGGACCGTTACTTCATTCCACTCCTTTTCTAGGTAGGGTTGTTTTTTTCCTTCTTAAAATGACAAAATATTGTTCTGAATAGTGCATAAGAATAAAATTTTAACCTCAAGGA
>NW_010437315.1:0-229 GCF_000710305.1 Buceros rhinoceros silvestris | reverse complement strand
CTCCATACAGGCAAGATGTAGTGTTGGGGAGGGGACTCCCAATTTTCTACCCAAACCTCATGGGTTTTATGCCCTCGTTTATGAGACTGGGGGCAAGACCACACCTGAGCGGATTATGCTACCCGGAATATTTACCTTTAGTGGCATGATGGCCCTTATCTTTCCGTGGGCAAGGTTTAGCCTGTACTGTTCATTTGCTAATTTGGTGATGTCTAGTACATAAAGTTAC
>NW_010437314.1:0-229 GCF_000710305.1 Buceros rhinoceros silvestris | reverse complement strand
TGGCCTCAGTGCCTGGGAATGTTACCACACACATTTCATTTGCTGATAGAATCACTTATCAGGGTTCAGTGTAATATTTCTTTCCCATACTATCTTTTCACCCATTTCCACATGGAAACCTTGCTCCTGTTTCTTTGCCAAATCATTGTCCTCTTTTTGAAGTTATTTTGACTGTGGATGGCTCTGTGCAGACTGTGTGGTTTCTGCCTGCTCACTGCTTGTGTACTTG
>NW_010437313.1:0-228 GCF_000710305.1 Buceros rhinoceros silvestris | reverse complement strand
AGCGCTGATGCGGGAGGAGGAAGAGGAGGAGGAGGGTAGCAGCTCATCCGGGACAGCAGGAGGAGATGCGCCCTCCGCGGTTTCCTCCTGCACTTGGTTCTTAATGAAACGGTGTCCCACCAAAAAGCCCCACCGCCGGCCAGATGAGGTGAGGTGTAGGGGGGAGGAATTCTTCAGCTGGCTTCCTTCCCCGTCACTCGAAACAAACCAAAGTGGTTTTTATCTCAA
>NW_010437312.1:0-229 GCF_000710305.1 Buceros rhinoceros silvestris | reverse complement strand
TGCCCCCCCATCCCAGCCCCCAGCAGGTAACCCAGTGCCTGGGCTGACACGGGGGGGGCACGGCATTACCTGGGGGCAGGAGGGAGAAGGGCTGGATGGGCTCTAGCAGGGTGTGGGAGCAGCGTGACTATGCTGCCTGTCTGTCCATCCATCTGTCTGTCTGTTTGTGCGTCCATGTGTCTGTCCGTTTATCCATCTGTCCATCCCTGTGTCCATCTGCTCATCTGTC
>NW_010437311.1:0-229 GCF_000710305.1 Buceros rhinoceros silvestris | reverse complement strand
GACTGCGACTGTGGAGCCATGATGACGTGTGAGGGGACCGGCAGCCCCAGTTCTGTCCTTTGACTCGCCATCTGCGTCAGCACCGAGGTGGCCACCGCCTCCGCCGCCGAGCGGACGCTGAGCCCGTTGGGGGAGGCCGTCACCGAGCTGTGCTGGATGACAGGGGCCGGCGAGCCGGTGGGCTCCGAGCTCTCCTTCGGGCTTTCTGCTTGGGCCCAGGGGGGACGAG
>NW_010437310.1:0-229 GCF_000710305.1 Buceros rhinoceros silvestris | reverse complement strand
CAGGCTGTCTCAGGAGACATTTTCAACGTGCAGCCCCTGTACCCCCAACTCGCTGCAGGGGCTGGGTGGGAGACAAGCCATGGCTGGCGTCTGGGGCAGTGCCCAGCTGGCAAAGGGTCCCCAGCGCTCCCCGCGGGCTCTACCTTTGATCTCCTTGGTGAAACGCACTCGCTGTGAGTCCGTCAGGGGCTTCGGCTGCTCGTCGATGTTCCGGATGTCCAGCACCTCG
>NW_010437309.1:0-229 GCF_000710305.1 Buceros rhinoceros silvestris | reverse complement strand
CACTTAACCCTTCATCAGTGGGAACCACAATAGTGCCCACGGTCAAGAAGTCCCTGTGCCAGTGTTCGAGGCAGCCTGATCCCGCAGAACTTGCTGGAACTTGCCCGGCTTTCTACCTGGCATGACTCCCCACCATCTCTTGCTAACTGGAAACTGCTGTAATCAAGATTCTAGAGCGTTTGAGGACTAATGTGATACTTTTGGTAAAACAAACAAACAAACAAACTGC
>NW_010437308.1:0-229 GCF_000710305.1 Buceros rhinoceros silvestris | reverse complement strand
GAAATTGGGCCTGCTCCACAGGCTCCTCAGATGAGGCTTGGGTGGCTGCACGGGGGCGGGGGCATCCCCAGATCTTGCAAGGAGGATGCCCTGGGAAGAGCTCGAATGGGGCAAATCCTCTCTCCCTTCAGACTGCCCAGGGGCATTAGGGTCCCGAAGGGGCAACGACAGGCCAGGATGGTGGGATGGATTTCCCCTTCCCTGGGCCTGCAGGCAGGGGGGGATAGCA
>NW_010437307.1:0-229 GCF_000710305.1 Buceros rhinoceros silvestris | reverse complement strand
GCCCTGGGGACATTATTCCAGTGGCTGATTGTTC
This sequence comes from Buceros rhinoceros silvestris, assembly GCF_000710305.1. Lineage (NCBI taxonomy): Eukaryota > Metazoa > Chordata > Aves > Bucerotiformes > Bucerotidae > Buceros > Buceros rhinoceros. Next base: position 195 of record NW_010437307.1, on the reverse strand, counting down.
TTGTGAAAGTTTTCCTCTTGCGTCCCATCAGAATCTCCCCAGGTGTCGCTTGTCCCCATCGCATCTTGGCAATTCTACGGGGCTCCTTGTCAAAAGGGAGTCACCACCTTCGTTGTGGCCACCCTGTAAATAAGGGGACATGATGACAAGGTCTGCCTTTAGCCTCCTCCTCTCCAGGCTGAACAAACCCAGTTC
>NW_010437306.1:0-229 GCF_000710305.1 Buceros rhinoceros silvestris | reverse complement strand
AAGAGGAGCGGGAAGAGGGGTGAGGAGCCGGAGCCGTAGTGCGCGTTAGCCGGGAGCAACTCGGGGCACAGCAAGGCAACTCGAGCGAGGCGTCTCCGAGCTTTTCCCTCGGCTGGGCTCGCCGCCGTCCTCCGCGCATTGAGGGTCCCCGCTAAGGGCAGATGTACGAGTTTGCCGGGGCGGGCGTAGGAGTGCGAGGGACAGGCTTGGATCAAACGGGCAACCCCCC
>NW_010437305.1:0-229 GCF_000710305.1 Buceros rhinoceros silvestris | reverse complement strand
AAGAGCCACCAGAGACTCACGACAGCCTTGAAGGATGGGGGCTTACCAGGCTAAAGAAAAAAAGGAAGGGCAGGCTGTGGAGACATGACAGTGGTATTCATATACACCAAGGGATTGTAAAGAAGGAGGCAACTCATCTCCACATCTTTTCCAGGCAGGGCAAGGAAAAGAAGTGTCACACATCAGGCTGACGTCAAGAAATGCTCTATGAGACAGATGAGCCACATGG
>NW_010437304.1:0-229 GCF_000710305.1 Buceros rhinoceros silvestris | reverse complement strand
CCTCATCAGGTGGCCTGTAGTAAACACCCACGACAGTGTCTCCCATATAATAATACCCCTTAATTCTTACCCATGAACTCTCAACTCAGTCTTCATCTGACCATAAGCAAACCTCAACACATTCCAGTTGCTCTCTCACAGTAAGAGCAACTTGCTCTTGCTGGCCTGTGTTTCCTAAAAAGTAAGTAGCCATCTGTCACAGCATTCCAGTCACACGAGCTATCCCACC
>NW_010437303.1:0-229 GCF_000710305.1 Buceros rhinoceros silvestris | reverse complement strand
TCTGCAAAGCTGCTTTCCAGATGGGTGCCCCCAGCACGTACCGGTGCGTGGGATTGTTCTTCCCCAAGTGCAGGACTTTGCGCTTCCCTTGTTTGAACTTCTTGAGGTGCCTGTCAGCCCATTTCTCTATCCTGTGGATGGCAGCGCAACTCTCTTGGTTGCGCTACTCCTCCCAGTTCTGTGTCACCAGCAGCCTTGCTGAGCTTCCATGTAGTCTGCCCCGTCACCC
>NW_010437302.1:0-229 GCF_000710305.1 Buceros rhinoceros silvestris | reverse complement strand
CCATCAGTCTGACTCAGTCGGTGCCTCCCGGTGCCACCGGCCTCCCCGTGGTGACAGTGAGGGCACTGGAGAGGATCCCGCGTGCGACATGGAGGTGCTGGAGGATTCTCGGTTGTCTTGTATAGGGCTGTGCTCAGCACTGGGCTCATTTGTCCCCCAGCTCCTGCGCTTGGACGGGGCTGGGGGGACAGGGACCCCCCAGCCCTTGGCAGCCATTCGGGGCTCAGCC
>NW_010437301.1:0-229 GCF_000710305.1 Buceros rhinoceros silvestris | reverse complement strand
TTTGCCGTTACCGAGCTTTGTCTGCCAGAATACTGGTTGTCCATGCAGGACCTGTAACAAAACAGGGCATCTTTCATATTTCCCCAGGCATCAACTGCCACATTCTGTGCTTGGCCTGAGTCCTCCTGCCTCTTTAAAATACATACAGCAGAGAGCTGCTGTGTGTATTTCTGAGCTGCTGTACAGCTTTTCAGAGTGAACTTGGCAGGAAAAAGGTGGCAGATGAGAT
>NW_010437300.1:0-229 GCF_000710305.1 Buceros rhinoceros silvestris | reverse complement strand
CTTCTACAGGTATGTCAGCCAGAAAAGGAAGAATAAAGAAAATATACATGACTGGCAAGCTGATAAAAATGAGGGGAAGGCTGAGGAACTCAACAACTTTTTTGCCCCAGTCTTCACTGGCAACCTCTTCCCACACCTCCTGAGTCAATGGACCGCAAGACGGAGAACAGGGGAGAAGAGTCCTTCCCACTAAGAAGGTGGGAAGGTGGGAAGAGAAGATCAGGTTTGT
>NW_010437299.1:0-229 GCF_000710305.1 Buceros rhinoceros silvestris | reverse complement strand
AATATAAGAAATTAATAACGTTATTTTACATTATCATATTATAACAATACTACTAATATTTAATATCAAAATTAGTTTTAAAGAAAATGCCAGATCTGTGCACAGATTATTTTTTCTGTAATTTAACTGAATTTTCCATTACGGCAAATGCCAGGCAGATTGTTATCCACTGTGTTGTGCAAGTCTGTTGTGTGCTGTTCATGACAGCCCTTGTCTGCAGCTGAATACT
>NW_010437298.1:0-229 GCF_000710305.1 Buceros rhinoceros silvestris | reverse complement strand
GTTTCCACCTTGCCTCCCTCCAGGACTCTGGTTACCCTCTTTGCCATGTGGGTTAGAAGCTGCTGGCTTCGTGCTTGCGTGGGGGATGCTGGCCTCACAGCTCCTGGCTCCTGACCATCTCCTCGCCCCATACCCACAGAGTGAGAGAGAATATACATGTTCCAGCTGCTTTTCCCCGCACCCGCAGCGCGTTTCTGCAGGGAGGCTCTCACCGTGCCTTTGTATCGTC
>NW_010437297.1:0-229 GCF_000710305.1 Buceros rhinoceros silvestris | reverse complement strand
GCGCCCCCCACGCCGTGGGTCGCCCCGTGGCAGGTTCAAGGATTTCTACGAGCTGGAGCCCCACAAGTTCCAGAACAAGACGAACGGGATCACGCCGCGGCGCTGGCTGCGCCTCTGCAACCCCGGCCTCTGCGACGTCATCGCCCAGGTGACACCCGGGCGGCACCGGGGGGCTCTGGGTGCTATGAGATGGTACAGGGTGCTGTAGGTGCTGTAGGGGCATCTCCTG
>NW_010437296.1:0-229 GCF_000710305.1 Buceros rhinoceros silvestris | reverse complement strand
TGCACACCACGGGCTGCTGTGTCACTGCTGTCCTTGGGCGAAGCTGTGAGGTGGGAGAGGAGACATCCCCCAGGGCTGGCCATGGTCAGCACAGCTCTGGGCAGTGGCGTTTGGGACCCAAGCTAGGGCGTGCTGGGCAGCAGAGGATGCCGAGGATGGGCAGGACAGGAGGATGGGCAGGACGGCGTGACCAGGCTTCCACAGGAGGCCGCCCATTGGCTACCAGCCC
>NW_010437295.1:0-229 GCF_000710305.1 Buceros rhinoceros silvestris | reverse complement strand
CATGCCTACTGAGCCCTGTTCAACACTATTCAGCATCCTCAGGGGGAAGAGAAGGTCTCTGGGCCTAAGAACAGACCAGCAGGCACTGCAGCTACTCCAGCTCTCATGACAAGCACTGTGGCCACTCAGACCCTAGTGCAGGCACTGCAGCTGAACCAGAAACCAAGCCTGTGCTGGTAACAGTTGCCTCTACACAGAAAAATAAATCCCCAAAAAATCCATCTGCTTC
>NW_010437294.1:0-229 GCF_000710305.1 Buceros rhinoceros silvestris | reverse complement strand
GGGTGGCCTCCCGGTGGGCGGGCGCTGCCCCCCCCGCCACGTCCAGCTCTGCCACTCGGAGGGGTGTGAGCTGGCTCTAACGCCCACCCGGGGCTCACTGCCTCGCCTTTTGGCAAGGGAAGGAGCTGGTTTTCCGGGGGTGGGTACCTCAGGCTGCCCGCTTAGCCCCCAGCCCCTCTGTGAGGGTCTTTGAGCTTGGGTGAAGCTCTTAGAGGGTCTCTCTGGATCT
>NW_010437293.1:0-229 GCF_000710305.1 Buceros rhinoceros silvestris | reverse complement strand
AGTCCCCTCATCATCTTTGTAGCCCTTTGCTATACTCTTTCCAGTAGTTCTCTCTCTTGAACTGGGGAGCTGTCACTGGTTGGCTGAGGTACACCAATCATGGGGACATGTTCTTTCCTCTCTCTCTAAAACCTCTCTTCTGTTCCAGGAGAAAAAAGGTTAAAAGCAGAGATAAGAAAGAAAAAAAATTTGTGAGTGCTCTTAAGTTTGGGAAACTATAACAAGTTAA
>NW_010437292.1:0-229 GCF_000710305.1 Buceros rhinoceros silvestris | reverse complement strand
GAGGTTGTTGCTGCTGCCGTGGCACTGCCACCATTGTCCCTTCCCCAGAGCAGAGCCCTGCTAGGAGCTGGGGGCAGCCTGTCCCTGTCCCCAGGCAGGAGGGAAGGGGACAGCGGCAGAGCAGGACGGTGCCTGGGCTGTGCCAGGACAGTGCCAAGGCCGTGTCAGGACAGTTACAGGACAGTGCCAGGACAGTGCCAGGGCTGTGCCAGACGTGGGACAGGCGCTG
>NW_010437291.1:0-229 GCF_000710305.1 Buceros rhinoceros silvestris | reverse complement strand
CTCCATCAGAATCCATAACAAAGGAACTTCTCACTTTTTCCTCTTGATCTGAACATTCCCACCCTGTCTTGCTGAATCTGCCCTGCAAGGTGTGCTGCTGCTTGCTTTTTACTCTCTTGCTCACTTGCCAAGGGTGAAGCTCGGGGAACTCTTCCCCACATCTTTCACATCTGAGGGTGTCCTTATTACGAAGCTGATATTCCTCATCCAATGTATTTAAGACAGACAC
>NW_010437290.1:0-229 GCF_000710305.1 Buceros rhinoceros silvestris | reverse complement strand
AAGAGTGTTTTGAAGGGAAAACTTTGCTTTTCTGGCTGTCATAATAACCTTAGTGGCAAGGCTTGTGAGCACCTAGGATTGCTTTTCTGATTCGGACCAAAAAGGGCTGGGGCAGGACTCCATGTACTAACGAGCAATGCTTGAGACAGAGTTGTCTTTGTACAGTCTCTTTGGTTTTGTAGCATATCATTTTAAATCATCACAGAATGGTCTGGGTTGGAAGGGTCCT
>NW_010437289.1:0-229 GCF_000710305.1 Buceros rhinoceros silvestris | reverse complement strand
AATCAATAAAAAATCAATAAAAAATTAGACATTCTTTTTGCTTTATTTTTTTCTCCCCCTCCTCCCCCCTGTTCTTCCAGCTAACTGTACTACTAGCTACAATTTTTTTTCACTGGAAAGTCCCATTCAATGTCATTTTTTGAGATATGTTTAGACAATTAAACATAAAATTTACCTGACTTTTGATGAAAAGTGGGAACAGAATACAATTAGACGTTTATGATTAAGT
>NW_010437288.1:0-229 GCF_000710305.1 Buceros rhinoceros silvestris | reverse complement strand
TCCCCCTCTTCCCACCCCTCTGTCCCCCCCAGTCCCCTCTCTGGCCCTCCACCTCCCCTCAATGCCGTGTGTCCCCGTGCTGCAGCCCGTCTGTGGGTCCCCTCCTGGGATAAACCCAGATCTTGCCTGAAATTTCTCAAACTCAGCCTCCTCCTGCTGAGTCCGAGTGCTTCCCTGTGGACTCGTGGCTGCTCAGCCCCTTCCTCTTCCTCCCTGCTGGGGGCTTTTC
>NW_010437287.1:0-228 GCF_000710305.1 Buceros rhinoceros silvestris | reverse complement strand
GGGGGGGGGACGCATCTGTGGTGGCCAAGCTGGACCTCAGCCTGCTTGGGGGGCTCCTGGGGGGGAGGAGCCAGTGGGGGGCTGCTCGTAGGCCCCGGTCCTGAGGTTCTCCCAGCCTGGTGGGGCGTCCCCGTGGGGTCTTCAGTGCCACGGGCCAAACCCATGCCAGGGGTTGGGGACACCCGTGGGGGACCTCAGCCTGCTTGGGGGGGCTCCTGGGTGAGGGGG
>NW_010437286.1:0-229 GCF_000710305.1 Buceros rhinoceros silvestris | reverse complement strand
CAATTTAAAAAATGAAAAAAATTTCCTTGATGTCCAATCTAAGTCTCTCTTAGTGCAATTTATTCCATTTTCTTGTCTCATTCATATAAATCTTATCCTGTCTCTTTTCATCTTATTTTATTCAAAATTGAGAACACATTCTGTCTATTTTATTCTTCTTTCAATGGACATAGTGTCTAAATCTTCCATTATTTTTCTGCTTCATTTGTCTCAGCTCTTTCACTTGGAC
>NW_010437285.1:0-229 GCF_000710305.1 Buceros rhinoceros silvestris | reverse complement strand
CCCTCATTTCACTCTGTTTGTTGAATAGTTCACCTGACAACTCTCTTGCCTCCTCCTTCTACTGGGAGACCAGAGGACAACTGATTGATCATGCCCTTTCCTTTCTCCAGGGAACCCTTTCAACCCTCACTTGAAAATCAGTAACGCTGTTTCAAACATCATCTGCTCTGTCACCTTCGGCAGTCGGTTTGACTACAACGATGAGGATTTCCAAAAGTTGCTGCAACTG
>NW_010437284.1:0-229 GCF_000710305.1 Buceros rhinoceros silvestris | reverse complement strand
GCTCTGTGTGCAGCGGGTGCCCCGCAGGAGCGGCGGCAAGGGCTGTCTGGGGGGGGTGTGTGCAGGGCCAACAGGGACTGGGGATGCTTGTTGCCCTGGGGATCCTGGCCCAGAGTGGGAATGAAGGGGGAATGTGGCAGAGCAGATCGTGAGCAAGGGATGTCTCACTTCCTCTGGCACGCTCCCCACCTCCTGGGGTGGCCGCCTGCCTGCGGGACAGGGGCTGGGG
>NW_010437283.1:0-229 GCF_000710305.1 Buceros rhinoceros silvestris | reverse complement strand
GCATGATGTACTTGCTGCCCTCCGTCTTGCCTGCCCCCCTCTCCCCTGGCCAGGAGGGCAGGCGGGTGGGTGAGCGCACCCACCTCCGGGTGCCCCCCCACCCCCGTGTCCCCCTCCCTGGGGTGCCACCAGGGCTCCTCACCGGAGATGACGACGCAGGTGTCCTGGGCGCGGCGTCTCATGGCCTGGTAGGCAGCCTCGGCCAGGGCGACGAGGTGGGGGGGGGGCT
>NW_010437282.1:0-229 GCF_000710305.1 Buceros rhinoceros silvestris | reverse complement strand
ATGCCAGTCCCGGTGTTCTGGTGTCCCCGGTGCCAGCACCAGTGTCCCACTGTCCTGGTGTGCCGGTGTCCCCGGTGCCAGTGCCCCTGGTGTCCCCGGTGGCCCGATGTCCCTGGTGTTGCCGGTGTCCCAGTATCCCCGGTGTCCCCGGTGCCAGCGCCGGTGTCCCGGTGTCCCTGGTGTCCCCTGTCCCCGCAGCGGGAGCATGATGGCCTACCTGAAGCAGCCG
>NW_010437281.1:0-229 GCF_000710305.1 Buceros rhinoceros silvestris | reverse complement strand
TACTTGTCACACCTCGAGAAGGGGCTGTGGGAGGTGAGAGCAGCTCAGCGCTGGCTGTGAGCTGTGCTGGTCTATGTGCCGGTGTCACCATCCCCTTATCGATCCCGGACTGGCCAGGAGCTCCTCTGTCTCCGAGAGGCCGTTAAAGCAGCTGACGCAGCAGCCTGTGTGGATTCTGGTGGTGTTTTAACTTGGTCTTCATTAGGCAGAACTTCATTAGCTGTCAACT
>NW_010437280.1:0-229 GCF_000710305.1 Buceros rhinoceros silvestris | reverse complement strand
CTTTCCACGGCCATTCCTGGCATTTCAGTAGTACGGGGAGTTCTTCAAACGCAAGGCAAACGGGGCTGGATAGTGGTTTCATCAATAAATCCAGCTCGTGAATACCTCAGGCCGCTACATTTTTTCCATCGTGATGTAACCCTTGGGTGTCATGAGTTTTCCCCACCTCACAAGGATGCTTGAGAGAATTTATATGAACTAAAGCGCTTTCAGATTTTTCCGTTAGATG
>NW_010437279.1:0-229 GCF_000710305.1 Buceros rhinoceros silvestris | reverse complement strand
GCAGGAACCTCTGGACACGGACAGGCTCTGCGCCTGACGCTCCTGGTACAAAGCCCGGGACCTCTTAGTGACTCACCACAGGCCAAATCTGTTCACGGTCCAAGAGGTTGGAGACTTCCAAGTCCTCGCTGTCACAGGGCTTGAATGCCTCAAAGCTGAGAGGAGATCTGTATTACAGCCCGTATGTGTCCCCTCCCACTTCACCCAGGCCTGGCCAACAGACAGCTGA
>NW_010437278.1:0-229 GCF_000710305.1 Buceros rhinoceros silvestris | reverse complement strand
CCAAAAACAAATGCTGCTTTTCTTCATCACAGTAGGAAAAGAATAAATAGTGCGTAGTACACGCAACAGCCATTAAAAGGGCAAATAGCCCTTGAACAGGCATTGCACAAGCACACAGAGCATGAAACTCACTCCCATTCGTGTAGATGTCACCACAAGATGTTAATTTCTAACAGACATACAGTGTTCGTGACACTTCACCACAACAGACTGGTGGCTAAAATCAATC
>NW_010437277.1:0-229 GCF_000710305.1 Buceros rhinoceros silvestris | reverse complement strand
GGGCGCCTTTCTTTTTCCTTGTTTTTTCCACCCACCTCTTTTTATTATTATTATGGGGTCTGTGGGGGAGCAGATCTTTCAGTCCGGCATTGCTCTGCTTCCTTGTCCAACGCTCTGCAGAAAACTATAATATTTCTTCCCCAAGATGCTGCAGTGAATTTTAGTCCCAGGAAACCAGGCGAACAAAATAATCCGAATAACCCGAACCGTTTGTTACTGTGTGAGAACA
>NW_010437276.1:0-228 GCF_000710305.1 Buceros rhinoceros silvestris | reverse complement strand
GGCAGAAGTACTCTTAAGTGGAAGTAAAGCAAATACTCGTCTACAGCGTTTACAGAATCTTCGTGCTAGCCAAACCAAGGAGACGTAGCCTTGAACTAGCAGCAAGACGAACTCTTACGTACCACGAATAGATGAAGAAGAACGGACAACACAAATCTGTGGTAATAGAAAGAGAACAATATGGGGACAGAAAAACCTAGTCTGTTGAATATTTTCGAGAAAGTATTA
>NW_010437275.1:0-229 GCF_000710305.1 Buceros rhinoceros silvestris | reverse complement strand
CGCGTAGCAGGGGCACGAGCTCGGGCCTGGGTGGACACCGGTGGCGGGGCGAGCGCCGGACTGCGGGACAGCGCAGGGCAGGGGGATGGTGCCGGGAGCCACAGCACGGACAGACAAACAGCCACGACTGGGGGCTGCTCTCACGGAACCATGGAGGAATTTGGGCTGGAGGGATCTTCCAAGCCCACCCAGTGCAGCCCAGTCCACCCAGCGCAAGCCCCTGCCCTGA
>NW_010437274.1:0-229 GCF_000710305.1 Buceros rhinoceros silvestris | reverse complement strand
AATAAGCCAACAATAAACCAAAAATTAAGCCAAAAATAAACCAAAAAACATCAACATTAAGTCAACAATAAGCCAGGAAAAAGCCAACAATTAAGCCAGAAATTAAACCAACATTAAACCAGCAATAAGAAAACAATAAGCCACCAATATGCCAATAATCAACCAACAAGGCCAACAATAAACCAACAATAAGCCAAAAATGAACTAACAACAAGCCAACAATAAAGCA
>NW_010437273.1:0-229 GCF_000710305.1 Buceros rhinoceros silvestris | reverse complement strand
CATCCCACCTCACAACTTGTTAATGGTGTGTTTACTCACTCTTGCACCCATTATTTCCTTCATAATTAATTGCCTGCTGGATTTTAGCCTGCCAGACCCGAAAGCACATACCACCGCTTTGGGGCTTAGGTGGCTTTCTCAGGCAGCTGCCACAATCACTGTCCGGCCTAAATGTCCTGATAATCCGTACCGGGAAGTTGCTGTGGTAGAATTGCCTTTTGGGGGCAGA
>NW_010437272.1:0-228 GCF_000710305.1 Buceros rhinoceros silvestris | reverse complement strand
GAGGAACCACATGACTCTCCCATTCCCCACAAGTCCACAGAGAGCAATCCCCAGAGAGACCCCTGCAAACACCACCAATCCGTACGGTTCTCTGGAGCAGTTGTAATCCATCTTTTCCTCATAGTCAGAATAGCCAGAAGTCATGTAGGCCAGAGGGAGGTCTGTGGGGATGGTCTCCTCCATGGTGACTGACCCTGCTCTCAGTGGCCACCTCCTCCCTGTCCCAGC
>NW_010437271.1:0-228 GCF_000710305.1 Buceros rhinoceros silvestris | reverse complement strand
CGGCAGCTCCACGACCCGGGCACTGTTTACTTCTACTGTGTCAACTGCAACGTGGCGGTGTGCCGCGGCAGTGACATCTGCACCGTGGAGGGCATGCACCACGTCAACATCAACCCTGACTTCAGGTAGGTGCTGGCGCTGGCAGGGTGGGTGAGCAGAGCCCGCCTGGAGGCGTCTCAGGCGTGAAGACAGGCAGGGGGTGGCAGCAGCTGCTGCCAGCTCCTTCCT
>NW_010437270.1:0-229 GCF_000710305.1 Buceros rhinoceros silvestris | reverse complement strand
GGTCCCTGCAGGCTGCCAACCCGGCAGTTGTGACAAAGCAGGGTCTGAGTACGGCCCAGGTGGCACCTTGGGGATATGGGTGGCAGTGGGTCCAGATGTGGCCATGCTGCTGGGGAGGGGGCACAGTGGTCCCAGGGAGGGGGCACAGTGGTAGTTCCAGGGGCCAAGGGAGCTGAGCGAGGAAAAACCGGCTCGTCCTCTCTTCTCTGGTTGGCTTTTCTTTCCTTCC
>NW_010437269.1:0-229 GCF_000710305.1 Buceros rhinoceros silvestris | reverse complement strand
CTGGGGGGGCGCTGGTCCTTCTCCAGCCCTGCTGTCCTGAGCCGAGCTCCCCAGATTAGTCCCCCTCATCTCCTGGGGCTACTGACACCTTCCTAAGGGAGGGGGGGCACACACAAAGCCCCCAGGGGAAAGCTGGCTGCCCCCAAGGGCCAAACATGCTTCCTGAACTTGTTCCTCCAAGTGCTGGGTCCTGCCCCGGGGTCACCCCAACCCCGGGGTGCAGCACGCC
>NW_010437268.1:0-228 GCF_000710305.1 Buceros rhinoceros silvestris | reverse complement strand
AAAAAGGAGAAGGCAAAGGAGGAGGAGGAGGGGGAGGAGGGCAGCCCTTACGCAGCGGGAAGACGGTGGTGCCGTTGGTGAGGCTGTTGAGGGCCACCCCGTAGGGCGGGACGCTCTGGTTGAGGTAGAGCAGCGAGTTGACGGCGAAGATCACCACCCCCCCTGCCAGCAGAGAGATGTCACCCCATCATCATCATCATCACCCCCCCCCGCCCCTGTGACCTCCCC
>NW_010437267.1:0-228 GCF_000710305.1 Buceros rhinoceros silvestris | reverse complement strand
CCCCGCACGGTGGGACAGGCCTGCGCGGTGACCCCCGGAGGGGAGGACACCCGACATGGGGACACCTCGACGAGGGGACTCCCCCAGGGACACCCCCATGTGGGGACAGGCCAACACGGGGACGCCAGACATGGGGAGACCCCAAGGGGAGGACACCTTGACATGGGGACACCCTGACGGGGGGACACCATGATGAGGGGACACCCACAGGGACACCTGGGGATAGGG
>NW_010437266.1:0-229 GCF_000710305.1 Buceros rhinoceros silvestris | reverse complement strand
AGGCTGCAGCAGCTTCACCAGCCGGCTCCAGCCTGGGGGTAAAATATTTCCGAGCCCCTTTGCAGGCAGCTGGTGCACGAGGAGTCGGTGGGACGGTGCCTGTCCCTGTGCCGCGCTGCTGCTTCCACCCTGGGTACCGCTGGCAGACAGTGCTGGGAGGGATGCTCAGGGGGTTGATGCCCATATTTAACTCCCTGGTTGCAGAGTGAGACCCGCAGAAGAGCAAGTG
>NW_010437265.1:0-228 GCF_000710305.1 Buceros rhinoceros silvestris | reverse complement strand
TACACTGGTGTTAAGGAGTTTCTTCCGATTTTCAGCAACAGCTAGAGAGACTCAGAAGCTTCTTGGTGGGGTCGTGTTGCTAATCACATCTGAAGTAATAAAGAAGACACATGCTCACGGATGCTTCAGTACCATGTACTTTTGTGTCGGGTTTGTGACTGCAGGTTTTGGTAGAAGGGAAGGGGGCTACTGATGTGGGCTCCTGTAAGAAGCTTCAAGAAGCTCCCC
>NW_010437264.1:0-228 GCF_000710305.1 Buceros rhinoceros silvestris | reverse complement strand
GGGGTGGGGAAGTATTGTTCGGGCTGAGGGATTACATCAACCCGGCTGGAGCAGACAATGTGCTCCCCCTGGGAAGAGGCAGCTCAGCCCCAGGGGGAGAGGAGGGAGGCAGGGGCTGAAGCTGTCTCAATTAGCGAGTGTCCCAGCCAAGAAGAAGGTGGTGGGGGCTCATGGTGGGGGGATGTGGGGAGTTTATCAGGGAAGGAAAGCATCCTTAACCCTTCGTGC
>NW_010437263.1:0-228 GCF_000710305.1 Buceros rhinoceros silvestris | reverse complement strand
TTTCCCAAGTTTAAGGTGTTAACGTTTCTGTGACCAAGAAGTTCTAGCTACAGGGTATTGAAGAGATTTAGCCTGAAAATATAAGCACTTGAAAACCTCTTTGAGAATTTAATGCCACAGTTTGATGATTCTTATTCATTACTTCAGGTGACCAAAGACAGCTAAGTTACTGTTTCTATCCTCTCACAATTTCAATTTCCTTAATTTGCCAACCAACATGTTCTTGTT
>NW_010437262.1:0-228 GCF_000710305.1 Buceros rhinoceros silvestris | reverse complement strand
GAGGGGAAACAGCCAGGACAGCTGACCCCAACTAACCAAAGGGATTTTCCATACTGTATGACATCATGCCCAGCATATAAACAGCACACATACAGAAGGAAAGGGTAGACAGAGTGATGACATTTCTCTTCCCAAGTAACTGTTACACGTGACGGAGCCCTGCTTTCCGGGAGATGGCTGAAAAATTGCTTGTAGAGGGGAAGTAGTGAATGAATTCCTTGTTTTGCT
>NW_010437261.1:0-228 GCF_000710305.1 Buceros rhinoceros silvestris | reverse complement strand
CTGAGCCGGGCACGGGGCAGCTCACCCCCCTCCCACCCCACCAGGGAAACGGTCTGAGGCCTCGTGCAACACGTGGGGCGGTTTCATCAGCCACCTCCCCATGCAGCTCATTACGGCTCCTCCACTCCTCCTGGGACATCGCCTTGGCCGCTCGGCCACCATGGCCACGTGGGACCTGCGGGGACATGTGCAGCCATGGCCAGGCCACCCCTGCCACCACACCCCCAC
>NW_010437260.1:0-228 GCF_000710305.1 Buceros rhinoceros silvestris | reverse complement strand
TCAAGCCAGCGTTTTGGAGCCAAAGAAGATCTAGGAACCTGATGACCTGTTCTCTTGACCACATATGGAGATTTCAAAGGAGAGTTCAACTAACAGATTCAAGGAAGGGGCCTTTCACGACCACCCAAGACCACCGGAGGATCCTCAACACTAAAGACTGGACATGCATAAATGGGTCGGGAATAATATAATGATTTTTGGGAAAACTAATGATTATGTATCAATATT
>NW_010437259.1:0-228 GCF_000710305.1 Buceros rhinoceros silvestris | reverse complement strand
CTCCTGGCCCGGGTGGGAAGAGAGCCCGCGGCCGCGCTGTTCTCCGCGGACGGCCCCTCTCCTTGGGCTAGTTATAAGCAGAAGAACAGTTCCCGAACGGCCGCCGAGCTGGCAAGGCAGTTTTACCTTCTGCCTGTTGGTACAATGGCTGGCGACAGCTCTCAGCCGGCCTGCAAGGTGCTTCATCCGCTTAAAACAGACCTGTGGCTTCTTGTCCCGCGCCAACAC
>NW_010437258.1:0-228 GCF_000710305.1 Buceros rhinoceros silvestris | reverse complement strand
AGCAAGGAGAGCCCCTTTCTGACCTGCTTTACCCTCCTCAGGTCTCTCTTGTTCCCATCACCCTTCCCTGCATACTCACCGGTTCTGATCTTTCTTCCCTCACTTAAAGACAGGCTGTTATCATCACCCTCCAGCAGACTCAGTTGAAAGCCCTCCTCATCAGTTTGGTCAGACTGTTAGCAAAGATGGGTTTTCCTCACTCTTTCAGCAGTTTGAGTTTTTCAAAGA
>NW_010437257.1:0-228 GCF_000710305.1 Buceros rhinoceros silvestris | reverse complement strand
TTAACAAGAAACGTGTTTATGTCAAAACTCCAAAGCAAAAACTCTAGATGTTTATAATATTACTTTTGAAAGCACAGACTTTTCCTTACCTTAGTGTGACCAAACTCTCAGAATATTGCTTCTCTCTCTCAGACTGGACAAGAAGTGGTAAGAATGTATCAGACACATCTTTGATCAGTTGACTGCCATTCAGAAACAGTAAGAAAAAGGAGAATTCTACATACTTTC
>NW_010437256.1:0-228 GCF_000710305.1 Buceros rhinoceros silvestris | reverse complement strand
AAAACTGAGCAAAGAAACTCTTCTGCTAAAGCCAACACAGAACTCAGAGGTGGAACACATTCAGATGAAATCTCTCCCTTATCCACTGCATCCCCAAAGACAGGCAGCTTCTTCCCATTTCGCTCCCAGATGCAGCCATGACTTCTGATATCTTTCCGCTTGCAGGTGGCTCCGCACTGCTGCTGGAAAAGCCGTTTTCTTTCTGCCACCACCGTGACTTGCCCTCTG
>NW_010437255.1:0-228 GCF_000710305.1 Buceros rhinoceros silvestris | reverse complement strand
ACACACACACACACAGAGCTTTGGAAAGATTTCCTCTTTTGCAGAACCATTATTAGAAAAATACCCCTAAATAGCGGTTTGCTAACGATGTTGAAAGTAACACGACTATACCCATTTGCACCAAATGGTGCTTTGGCTCAAACCACTTCAGAGCGGAAAGGGATCTCAGGAAAGCTCTCTCATCCAGAGACAGTGTGGTGGGCGTTGGTGGGCACCAGTCACAACTGG
>NW_010437254.1:0-228 GCF_000710305.1 Buceros rhinoceros silvestris | reverse complement strand
GAGGGGATCAGAGGGTGCAATATGCTGGACAGAGCCTCCTCGCATGGGTCTGCCGCTTCCCTGGGACCCAGCTTAAGGACATCACCAGAAAACTTTCTTGCCTAGTAGAGCGCTCGGACTATTACCCATTACTGATCTTCTGTGAGGAAAGATGAGGAAGCTGCAACCTGTAGTCTGGATTGATCAAAAAGAGATTCCAGGGCCTTGGGACAGTTGGTGAGGGAATCT
>NW_010437253.1:0-228 GCF_000710305.1 Buceros rhinoceros silvestris | reverse complement strand
AGCCTGGGAATGGGGGGGATACAGCAGAGAGGTTTGGGGTGGACACAGACCCCAAGTACAACTCTTCCCCTAACGTGCCCCCCGCCCCCATCTCTCCTGGCAATGGATGAGCCCTGCCACCCTCTGACCTTACCCCGGGCACTAAGTGCTGCAGGATAGGGGAAGATTTCCTCCCCCTAAAAAGCCAAAGACATGCCACCCCCTCATCCAGGGACACCTGAACACCAT
>NW_010437252.1:0-228 GCF_000710305.1 Buceros rhinoceros silvestris | reverse complement strand
GCTGAAGCTGTCGTTGCAGCCAGCCTAGAAGAGGGGACAAGGGGACACCAAAAAGTGATGAGGGGAGTGTTTTACTGGTGGGTTTACAGTGCAATAGGAGAGCGCGCATCTCCTGTTAGTTAGCTCCAGGAAGAACGGAGGTGCTGGCTGCAGGCTGTGGTGGTGTCATGAGCTCCCTGGGCGGTGCAGGAGATGGTAGCGGCTTGTTGTAGAGGGAAAAAAGAGCTG
>NW_010437251.1:0-228 GCF_000710305.1 Buceros rhinoceros silvestris | reverse complement strand
AGAGGGAGAAAGAGGGGGCGAGGGGGGGAGGTGGAGAGAGTGGGGTAGAGAGTGGGGAGAGAGTGGGGGAGAGAGAGGGAGAGAGAGAGAAAGTGGTAGAGAGTGGTAGAGTGTGGAAGAACGAGAGAGGAGGAGAGGGAGAGAGAGGGGAAGAGGGAGAGAGTGGAGGAGAGGGAGAGAGGGGGTGAGGGAGAGTTGGGGGAAGTGGTTGGGATAGAGAGTTTGGGA
>NW_010437250.1:0-228 GCF_000710305.1 Buceros rhinoceros silvestris | reverse complement strand
CCTGGGTTTTATCCTTATCCTGAGAAGGGCCGAAGATAATGCTCTTGGCCAGCTTAATGAAGTTTCTTGACATACTTTGCTTAACTGTGGTTTTAGAGTAAAATTAATTCCCTCTACTTTCCCACTGGACTGAGGTCTCCATGGGGTATGTAAATCCCATTTAATTTCCAATATTCTGCATGGATCTTGTACTATTTCTGCAATGAAATGAGGTCCTCGATCTGAAGA
>NW_010437249.1:0-228 GCF_000710305.1 Buceros rhinoceros silvestris | reverse complement strand
ATCGCGTCCGCTGGCTTGGAGGTGGTTGGTCACCTGCAACTTCAGCTCTTTGCTCTGCCCTTTCCCCGCCCAAACCCGCAATCTTCCCCCGCCAGAACCCATTCCCCAGTGTCCATGGCAGCTGCCAGGGTCGGGGTCAGGGCCCTTCACCCTGGCTGGGAGGTGTCTGCGTGAGGCGGGGTTGGTGTCGCTGCTCCCACGAGGTGCTGGCTGGGAAGGCAGGAGCGG
>NW_010437248.1:0-228 GCF_000710305.1 Buceros rhinoceros silvestris | reverse complement strand
AGGAACGGGCTCTGCTTCAGCGGGGTCAGCGGGAGCAGAGAAACACACACTCACCGATCATGGCGACACTGACGTTGTTGTCTTCGGAGTATCTGAGCAGCTCCCGGAGGAACGACATCAGGTACCGGAACACGCTGCGGTGGCAGCGCGGCAGCTGGAAGACCACCCGCGAGGGAAAGCAGGACAGGAAGCTCTGCCAGCTCACCGCGCTGCGGCACGCTGGGCCCC
>NW_010437247.1:0-228 GCF_000710305.1 Buceros rhinoceros silvestris | reverse complement strand
TAAATTATTCAGAATGCCCCCGACCTCTTAGATGTGTCCCCAAAGAGTGTCTTGAAATGTCTACAGAAAGGACCCCACTCACCTCTGCTGCCCTGCGTTAGAGACAGCGATTTCAGCCCCACTTAAACCGAAGTTTAATAAACTCTTGGCCTCCTTGAGTTTAATAAACTCTTGGCAGGATCCCTCTGCGGCAGGCGGGGCTGCCTCTTCCCCCGCCGGCTCCCCGGC
>NW_010437246.1:0-228 GCF_000710305.1 Buceros rhinoceros silvestris | reverse complement strand
CATAATGCGTGACAAAATTTACCTGAGCAAGCCCAAGGTCCAGGTCCTGTTCTACATCGTGGGCAGGGACTGGGATGACTATAGCACCACGGAGCGGCTGCCCTGCCTGCGGGTGTTTGCCTTCCGAGAGACGCGGGAGGTCAGAGGCAGCTGCAGGCTGAAAGGGGATCTGGGGTTGTGTGTGGCAGAGCTGGAGCTCCTGCCAAGCTGGTTTAACCCCCCCACAGT
>NW_010437245.1:0-228 GCF_000710305.1 Buceros rhinoceros silvestris | reverse complement strand
CGCCCCCGTGGCTCGCGGCTGTGCCGGGGCCCCCCAGCCGTAGGCAGGTGCCGGCCCCCAGCCCACCTTGAGGCGGTTGTTCTCGTTCTTGAGGTGCTTGATGGAAAGCTGCAGGGCCTCAATTTGCTGGAGGAGAAGAGGTGAGTCTTTCACCTGGACAGGGCCTGAGCCACCTCCCGTCACCTGGCCGGCACCAACACCTGTGGACGGCACCAACGGCAGCGGCAT
>NW_010437244.1:0-228 GCF_000710305.1 Buceros rhinoceros silvestris | reverse complement strand
CATGGGCAGGAGGGAGGGGACAGCTGGAGCTGGGACAGGGACACCTGTGAGCGTGGGGACACCGACTGTGCCATGGTGGCTGACAGCAGCTGTAAGCAACACCCCCGCATCCGCTTCGTGCTCCGTGTGTCCCGGTTTCTGTTCTCTGTGGTTTAATAAATCCTTCTGGAAGGACAGAGCGGGAGCCTGGTGGGGGGAGCGGCTGGGGGGGTGAGGGCCAGCAGCTGG
>NW_010437243.1:0-228 GCF_000710305.1 Buceros rhinoceros silvestris | reverse complement strand
CCGCTGGTGGCAGCTGGGGACCTTCCTTCCCGAGTGACAGCGAGGGCATCTGCTGAGCTGTCGCTTCGCCTTGGTACTCCGGGGAAGGCACCGCATTGCTCGCAGCAACCGCCCTCACGGTATGTAAATACCAACCGCACCTGGTAAACACAGCGTGAGCAAACCGCTTTTCCTTCTGCGCCTGCGATCGCAAAAGATCGTGTTTAGCAGCATCAGCTTCCCTTTACT
>NW_010437242.1:0-228 GCF_000710305.1 Buceros rhinoceros silvestris | reverse complement strand
GGGGTGACCCCCCCGCCATGACTGTGTGAGCGGGGAGGGACCCGGGGGTCTGGGCCGGGGTCCGGCACCTTTCTCTGAAGGGGGTCTCTTCTCCCCTTCCTGCCCCAGGGGAAGCCCAGCCCTGGCTCAGCCAACAGGGTCCCCCTGAGCTGCTCCTGTCCCCTGTGTATGGTGCCCCCGCTCCAAGGCCCCTGGCTCCTTTCCCCGTTTTTTACCCCTGCTCTGGGC
>NW_010437241.1:0-228 GCF_000710305.1 Buceros rhinoceros silvestris | reverse complement strand
GACACTCTGAACAGTGTAAAATCTGCCCCCCAAAAAAAACCTGTGGTGCATGTAGCCTATTAACGAAAAAGTCAGTTAAATCACCTAGATTTCCTATACAGGAGACACCCTAACTGCCTCTTTCTCAAAACAGCATCATCCAAAGCAGTCAGGCTCTAGGGGCGGTGAACCAAGGGAGGTATTCATTTAAGAACAGATGATATTTCAAATTAGAAAGTACAATACTTT
>NW_010437240.1:0-228 GCF_000710305.1 Buceros rhinoceros silvestris | reverse complement strand
AACCACCTCCAATTCACCAATTGAATCAGAGTAGCCTGTTACATTATTTATCATAAATATAACCAGACCTTAAATAAGTACATCTTCCCCCCACCCTCCACCTTCTTCCTGCACCCAGCTTTGTTACCTCCTGCCCCCACAGCCATGCAGGAGGGCAGGGAATGGCGGTTGAGGTCAGCCCCAGTCTGTTGTTTTCACCACTTCTTCCTCCTCAGGGGGAAAACTCCT
>NW_010437239.1:0-228 GCF_000710305.1 Buceros rhinoceros silvestris | reverse complement strand
CTTCTACCTGGCAGGCTGTGATGTCCTTTCAAGAGTTGAAAACTGAGGTGACAATAATTATTCTCGCTCCTCTGTTTCCAAACTGACGGACTAATGCCTGCTCAGAAGGGTGGTTTTGATAGTAATTTTTCCTGTGAGTAGCTAAGGTCATCTGAGTACTTAAGGCTTCAAGGACTGCTTTTTTGAACTGTCATTGAACACTTGTTTACATTTCCTCATGGATATTAA
>NW_010437238.1:0-228 GCF_000710305.1 Buceros rhinoceros silvestris | reverse complement strand
CTGCCACCCCGACACCCAGCCCAGCGGGGACGGCAACGGCGTGCCCAAGCCCGGTGGCTGCTGGCAGAGAGTCTGTGCCCACACGAACACCCCCCACACCCAGCCCCGGCTTCGGGGACATCTCTTGAACCCATTTGGCTCAGACCAATGGAACTGGCCTCCTCGCACTGGCACTTCTTAGGCTCCAGACCCACTCACCGCAGTGGCTCCCGGCGGGGGGGCCGGGGT
>NW_010437237.1:0-228 GCF_000710305.1 Buceros rhinoceros silvestris | reverse complement strand
AGAGACAAAGGTCAGCACCGGACCTCGCCCCAGGAGTCCCAGCGCTCCCGGCCACAGTATGCTCTTAAAACAACCACCTCCCAGCCCCCGCTGAGGGAAGGAGGGGAGTGGGGAGGCACATTGGGCATGATGGTGTTAAAAGGGCCAATGAAGTTCTCCCAGAGGGAAAATATCCCAACACCTTGACGGATGCTGTGGACCAGCCACCGAGGCCACCGGGTGCAGGTA
>NW_010437236.1:0-228 GCF_000710305.1 Buceros rhinoceros silvestris | reverse complement strand
TAACGGGCAGCACCTCAGACCATGAAAACGCTGATCAAGTCCTTCTCCAAAAACAAACAGTTTTATTGGGATGGGCAAACAACTGCTGGTCTTTAAAACTTCAGAGCACTGAACACATAACCTCTCCCCCCCAAATCCAACTGAGTCTGTCCTGAGAAATAGGAGTACTCATATATAGATGGGATGATACTGTCTGTGAGTGAGTTTCTTCCTGCACGTTGGGCAAGA
>NW_010437235.1:0-228 GCF_000710305.1 Buceros rhinoceros silvestris | reverse complement strand
CCCCCCGCTTCGGTTTTGCAGGTCCCGCCAGCGCATCCCAAATCCAAGAAAAACTGTTTACACCACCCACTCACCCCCAGCCCCACGCCGCGTCCCGTCGCTCCCCGGCGTCTCCCGGCGTAACCTGCGAGAAGGTGCGGGACAGCGCCCAGAGCAAGTACGGCCTCGGAGCTAGGCTCCTCGGAGCAGTTGCCCGCAGCGGGGACTGACCTCCTCCCAAAGGTGGCG
>NW_010437234.1:0-228 GCF_000710305.1 Buceros rhinoceros silvestris | reverse complement strand
GTGGGGTGCTGACCCCCACCCAGCTCTGGGTGGGGGCGAGAGGGTCCCCCAGCCCCAGCGAGCAGCGGCATCCTTAGGTGGGGGACAGTGACAGTGGGACAGGGTACTCAGGATGGCAGTGAGGAGGGTCGGGGGTCTTGAAGTGATCCCCCATCTCACTCAATGGCCAGTGGGTCCCTGTGGCCAGCTCTGGAGGGTCCCTGGGGAGGGGTCTGGCTGCACCCCCTG
>NW_010437233.1:0-228 GCF_000710305.1 Buceros rhinoceros silvestris | reverse complement strand
CTGGAGTGGGACATCACACCTTCTCCTCTGCTTATCCTACTCTGGGACTACAAATCCTGGCAAAATCATACAGGGGAGCAGCTGGGAGGGGTAATGTTTGAACTGCTGGACAAAGATTTGACAACGATTCGTTGACAAACCTCCTGTCCCTTCTGCTGAGATAGTCCTCAGTGTGGGAATAGCAAAGGGATTTGAAGACATGCATAGCTAGTAAAATCTTCACCCTTA
>NW_010437232.1:0-228 GCF_000710305.1 Buceros rhinoceros silvestris | reverse complement strand
AGGGTGAGGCGACAGGTCCAGTGGCGGCGGAGGGCTCGTAGCCCAGCACCCAAGACTTGTGTTCCACATCCCCAGGGCTCAGCCCTGCCTCTTCCTGCTGCCGTACGTTTGCTGGAAGAGGTTTTAGCCCTGTCTGGATCTTCCCAGCTCAGCGCTGGATGTGCGTGTCCATGCCTGGAGCATCCTGGGGCACGTGATGAATGTGACCTGGGTTCACGCTGGACTCCA
>NW_010437231.1:0-228 GCF_000710305.1 Buceros rhinoceros silvestris | reverse complement strand
CCTCTACACCTCCCTCCGCTCCGCGGTCTCCGGAGATGCCAGGCCCTGCTTCCCGCTCTTGCTCAGACACCCACGTCCTCCGCTGTCACACCGCTGTGTGAGAGGTGGCCCTGTGACAGGACCTGGCCGCCCGCAGCCCCCAGGAGCTGGACTCAGTCAGGCTGCTCGAGGGAGAGGGGGCTGGCTGAGCCCACGGTGGGGGCATGGGACCCGCCTGGGGGAGGGAGC
>NW_010437230.1:0-228 GCF_000710305.1 Buceros rhinoceros silvestris | reverse complement strand
TTGGGAAACCCTCCTGTGCACTGCACTGGATTGCTCCACTGTGGATCATGCCAGCACCAGAGCTGCTCACTTCGGCAAGGTACTTCTTTGTCCTGATGACTTTTCTTTCTGATGATATCCAGGCCATCTCTGTTTGCAGAGGGAGTAAAATGGAGGTTTAACAATACACAGAAGAACAAATGTGATGGCTTTAGAATTCACTGGTGTGCTCCACCAATTTTTTTTTTT
>NW_010437229.1:0-228 GCF_000710305.1 Buceros rhinoceros silvestris | reverse complement strand
TGGTGCTTAATTGCCAGCTGGGGTTAAACCAGCACAATACACGATTCTGGATCTCAGCTGAGACTTGTTGTAGCTGGGATGGCAGGCCCTGGGGACCTTGCCCTTAAAAGGTGAGGAAAAGTACAGCTGCAGGTAAACGAAGCACAGGGGCACGGCTGACCATGAGGGAGCCACAAGCAAAGCACCAACCGGTCGCGTGGACAGGAGGTGTGTTACCTGGGGAGCAGA
>NW_010437228.1:0-228 GCF_000710305.1 Buceros rhinoceros silvestris | reverse complement strand
GGCTTTCTAAGCTTTCCAAGAATGGAAACTTCATATCTGGGCAACCCGTGCCAGTGCTTGGTCACTGTTGCAGTAAAAGAGTGTTTTCTGATGTTTAGAACGAAACTCTTGTGTTTTAGTTTGTGCCATTGTCAATGAGCAACATTGGAAAGAGCCTGGATCTGTCTTCTTTATACTCTGCCTTCAGGTATTTCTACACATTGATGAGATCCTCCTACAAACTGTCTC
>NW_010437227.1:0-228 GCF_000710305.1 Buceros rhinoceros silvestris | reverse complement strand
CTCCATGATGACGACTCCATGACGATGACTCTATGGCTTCTCCTCATTGTCTTGTCCTATGATGTCCTACGATGACAACTCTATGACTTGTCTTCTATTATGACGACTCCATGGTGACAACTCCATAAATCATCCTCTATGACGACTCCATGACAACAACTCTATGACTCGTCCTGTATGACAATGACTCCATGACAACGACTCTATGACTCATCCTCTATGATGATG
>NW_010437226.1:0-228 GCF_000710305.1 Buceros rhinoceros silvestris | reverse complement strand
GATGATTGCCCAATGCTCCAATCTATCTAGATCCTGCTGCAAGGCCTCTTCTTCCACAAGAGATTCAACAGCATTTTCCAGTTTGTTATTGTCAGCAAACTTGGTAATGATGTATTCAACTCCTGCATCCAGATCATTGACAAAAATGAACAGAACTGGCCCTAGAACTGAGCCCGAAGGAACACTGCTGGTGACCAGTCACCAGCCAGATGTAGCCCCATTCACTAC
>NW_010437225.1:0-228 GCF_000710305.1 Buceros rhinoceros silvestris | reverse complement strand
CTTGCTTATAGCAGTTTATAATCCTTAACTAATATTATTGAGAAGTTTCTGTGAGGTTATCAAGCTCAGTTTCTGAGAAAAGGAGGTAGTGTTGGAACAGGTGGGCTAACAGGCTTGTTAACTGCTATCTTGTAATAGTTGTACTCAAGATCACTGGAGAGGAAAAAGACCATGCTTTTATTTCATTTTGGGAAACCTGGTCTTCGGGGCAATCACTTTCTTTTCTAA
>NW_010437224.1:0-228 GCF_000710305.1 Buceros rhinoceros silvestris | reverse complement strand
ATGATAACATCCTGGAGAATGTTTACAAAGAAATTGGTGAGCTGTTTTCAGCTGTTCATTCCGTGCTTTAAAAGTTGGAGGGAGAGGTTTGAATTAATGTGCTTTTGACCAGTCAAATACGGGCTCGGGATTATTATTTCCAAATCCCTGCAGCTTCTGCTGGGACAGTAGACAAGTAGTGTGAGGCACCCATTAAATACTACTTAATTACCTTTAAGCAAGTGTTTC
>NW_010437223.1:0-228 GCF_000710305.1 Buceros rhinoceros silvestris | reverse complement strand
CCTTCCCAGGTACCCTTGAATAACAGGTATGTGGCCCTGCAAGTGGAACGAACCAATAATGAGACTCATGGCTCACCAAGCATGAAAGCATTACTGGAGCTAGGTAACCCAAGCCTGGCACAAAAACTACTTCTATAAAGAAAGAGGTGGGTTATCATCATAGGTGACTCCCTTCTGAAGGGAACTGGAGGACTGATATGCAGACCTGACCTACTTCACAGGGAAGTC
>NW_010437222.1:0-228 GCF_000710305.1 Buceros rhinoceros silvestris | reverse complement strand
ACCATCCGCTTCCACCTCCCCCTTCTGGTACCCACCAAGGAGCCACGTTTGGGCCTGAACCCGCCATCTTGGTGCCCTCCAGACCATCTTCAATCATCTCCACATCATGGTACCCATCAAGGAGCCACATTTGGGAGCTGATGCCGCCATCTTGGTGCCCTCCAGACCATTCTCAACCATCTCCAGGTTCTGGAGCCACGTTTTGGCCTTGACCCCGCCATCTTGGTG
>NW_010437221.1:0-228 GCF_000710305.1 Buceros rhinoceros silvestris | reverse complement strand
GCCCCCCGGGCGTGGGGCTGTCGGCAGCCCCATTTTGGTCCCCAGCTGCTCCTGCACCCTCTGAGCACGGCTGTCCCCTCCAGTGGGGCTGCACACTCACAGCTCAACCTACGCCCTGACACATCGCTCCAAGCTGGGAGGAGGTGTTTAAGCTGCCCTCCCTGCCCAGCCCTGGCAGCCCAGGACAGAGCCTCTCTGGGGTCCCGCTCCAGCTCTGAGGACCCGGAG
>NW_010437220.1:0-228 GCF_000710305.1 Buceros rhinoceros silvestris | reverse complement strand
AACATTGGGCTCATGGAGACCTCCAGGGTCCAGCAGATCCCCCTCCTTCTCCCCAGCACCCTCCTCACCTTCCTCGCCAGCTGGGACATGGGGCTGGGTCCCTCCTCCATCAGTGGGGGGGGCTCAGCTGTCTCCATCAGCTCGGGAGGGTCTCCCTGCAATGAAGACCCCATGGGAGGGCAGGGGTGCAGGCAGGGGGAGGGGAGGGAGGTTGGTCACCCCGCTTCT
>NW_010437219.1:0-228 GCF_000710305.1 Buceros rhinoceros silvestris | reverse complement strand
CGGTGTCGGCCGGGCCGGGCCGGGCCGTGTCCCCCCAGCGCCCTCTTCAAGCCCTGGCGCCGCGTCGTTGTATCGGCTTTGACGCGCTTGGAAACGCGGCCTGAGCTGATGCTGCGGAACCACCCTCTGTGTGTCCCGCAGTGATACCCCGGGGCAACGCGCACCCACCTGCGGAGCCTGCAGCGTCGGGGGCCTGCCCGAGCGGCTGGGGGGGGGAGCGGGGGACAC
>NW_010437218.1:0-228 GCF_000710305.1 Buceros rhinoceros silvestris | reverse complement strand
GGGGGACTGGGGGACGGGGGGACTGGGAGACATCATTGCACTCGGTTAATAATTGACTCGTGGAGCAGCAGCCACCTCGCAGTGTTTTGGCAGGGAAGTGGCTTTTTGTCCCTCCTCCCCACCCCAACCTGCCGAAATCCCTGAGTCATGGGGCAGAAATAGCGACATTGCGGGTGACAGCGGTGGCAGCACCCTACCCTCCCCCCCCCACCCTTGCCTGCAAAATTT
>NW_010437217.1:0-228 GCF_000710305.1 Buceros rhinoceros silvestris | reverse complement strand
GTCCAACCAGGCAGCAGACCCCTCTGGGACCCATGCTGGAGCTAATAACCTGCCCCAGTCTGAAACACCTGATGGAGAGCAAACAGATACCCTCCTCCCTCGGAGAGCTGCTCCTTTTCCTGCCCCAACAGAAGCAGAAATGGCAGCTGATGTTTCTCCTCCTGGCCAGGAAGTTGCCGTGAATGACACCTGGGTGCAGGAGGCCACGATGTCGAGGGACTCCAGCTC
>NW_010437216.1:0-228 GCF_000710305.1 Buceros rhinoceros silvestris | reverse complement strand
GCCACCCCTCCCAGCCAGGCAGTGCCCAGAGAGGGATTCGCCCACCTTGCTGCCCCCCCAGGTCATCCAGCCACTGCCTGGGGGGACACAAAGGCCTGGGGCCCCCCCATTGCCTGCAGCCGGGTGCTGCTGGAGAAGTCACGGGGATCACGCGCCATGCCAGGACATCACCCTTCAGCCCCCCCGAGCTCGGGGGGAGGCTGGGGAGGCTCAACCCTGGTTGTAACA
>NW_010437215.1:0-228 GCF_000710305.1 Buceros rhinoceros silvestris | reverse complement strand
ACAGCTCCAGGTGACAATGAGGAGCAGCTTCCACCTGGAGACAGCAGGGAGAGGCAGAGCTGGAGGCAAAAGAGATCAGAGGGCGGGGGCTGAGACTCTGCAGAGCTGGACTCAAAACTGTGGGGCTGGAGGGAAAAAAAAGACCCTTGGGCTGAAATATAGACCGTAGGCCTGGCCCTGAGAGAAAGAATCACAGACTTGTTTAGGCTGCAACAGGCCTTTGAGAAC
>NW_010437214.1:0-228 GCF_000710305.1 Buceros rhinoceros silvestris | reverse complement strand
TATTCCACGCAGTTCAACATACACAAATGTCTACACTAATCAAATACTAAAAAAAGGACAAAACCACTCTTCTCCCAAGGAGAGGAAGATTTCTCACAAGATAATGGCACCAGTACTGGTTGCTCGGTGTCTAAGAAGATCATAAATGTCCCATGAAAGCAATTCCTGGTTGCTCCACTAACACCTTCCTGTTGCACCTTGCTCTCTCCTTCCACTGCAAGACTCTTC
>NW_010437213.1:0-228 GCF_000710305.1 Buceros rhinoceros silvestris | reverse complement strand
CAGTACGTGCAGGGTCCAGGGAGCCCATGGGCAATACTGGGAGTGGAGCTGCCCCACGGACAGGCAAGAGGGCGAAGGCATCGCCTGCCTCTGCTGCGTTTTAGCTTTAAGCTGGTCAGGAAGGACAGAGCTCAGATCCCTGCCTGTGGTTTTCCAAGTGTGGCCGCAGGAAAAACACTGAGAAAATGGGATCCTGCTGCTGGCAGCAGCTAGCCGTCCCCGGGGGGG
>NW_010437212.1:0-228 GCF_000710305.1 Buceros rhinoceros silvestris | reverse complement strand
CCTTCTGTTCCCTTCAGAAATTACATCCCTCCTATGACGATGACCCATCTTTTTTCCTTTATGGAAGCAGTTTTGATGAAGAGCGTAGGCCAACTTAATCTTAGTGACACCTCCAGGCTAGCTGAACCATCATCCTGTTATTGTTCAGTTCCACTTGCAGAACCTCGTATCTGTTATGCCAGGGCACCTGGGAAGGTGAGGTGCTCACGAAGGAGATGCTCTTGCTGC
>NW_010437211.1:0-228 GCF_000710305.1 Buceros rhinoceros silvestris | reverse complement strand
TTCCAGCTCTTCCTGTTTGTTGCCCATGCTGGCTGCATAGGTGTAGAGGCACTTCAGCTGGGCTGTAGTACACGTCACCTTCTTAGAGGAACAACCCTTAGTTCCTTTGAAATATTTCACTGTTGTTTTCTTGTTGGCTCCTATCACCTCAGAAGCCTCTGGCTTATCCCCTGGCACTTCAGATGTTCTGCAGTATACCCAGCACATCTCAGAGCAACAGGCTGAGGG
>NW_010437210.1:0-228 GCF_000710305.1 Buceros rhinoceros silvestris | reverse complement strand
TATACACAGTTCCCTCTTCCAGAGGATGCTGAGATTGAGGCAGGGGTCCTGGGTGGTAGTCCGGCCTGCCCTCAAGGTCACAAGTCCAGCCTTGTGCAGGTGCAGTCACCCCATTTTTGTAAGAAGTACAGGGAAAAACACTGCCCCGCCTCCGCAGAGCCTGTCTCTCCCTGTGGTTCCGCCATGATGAGGTAACAAATGTCAAAAAGAAATTGTTTTAAGGCTGCA
>NW_010437209.1:0-228 GCF_000710305.1 Buceros rhinoceros silvestris | reverse complement strand
AAGAGGTGTTGATTGACATGGCTTGGGCCAGAGGCAGGCGTGAAATTGAAGCCAGGGACTGCATTTTGCATCACAAGTGGCAGGGCCGTGTAGCCTAACCACCCACAACCAAAAGGCAGCAGGCCTCCTTTTGCCCCCAAAGAAAGGGGTGAACAGCCCTCCTTGCCCTGGAGCTGAAGTCCTAAACCCAGGACACCCACCAAGTACTTTCAGGAGCTTGAGCAAAAG
>NW_010437208.1:0-228 GCF_000710305.1 Buceros rhinoceros silvestris | reverse complement strand
GCTGCCCTGCTTTGAGATGCCCCCCCAACTGCTCCCACCCCAGCCTAAAGCCAGGACGTGGGTGCAGCATCCCCAGCAGCGATGTTCTTGCTGCCCCAAAACCTGCCAGGGCACCCCAGATTTGAAAAACAGGTGAATGTGAGCATTGCTATAGGGGGTTTGGGGGGGCTTCGCTTTGAACCACCCACACCCTGAGCCGAGCCGGTCCCTCTTTACGACCACTGTCCC
>NW_010437207.1:0-228 GCF_000710305.1 Buceros rhinoceros silvestris | reverse complement strand
ATACTCAAGGAATCAAAACTCTAGAGCTGTAAAGACCTTCTGGACAATTAACTCTCCTCAATCCATTTTCTGAAGATGTCTATTCAACCTGTTACAACAAACCTCTAACGAGGATGGTTCCACCTGTGCGCAGGTTCTCTCTTGACATTGTACTCTTCAGTGCTTAGATGGAGTTAGTCCTTCTGGGACCCTCTTTGTGCTTGGTGCCATATAGATAAAAAGTCTCTG
>NW_010437206.1:0-228 GCF_000710305.1 Buceros rhinoceros silvestris | reverse complement strand
CGCCCCCCCCGGCCACTGGTTCCTGCCCCCATCCTTGCTGCCAGCCCCAGGGGACATGCAGCACCCGGCGGGATCCTGTACTTCTTGCTTCCTCTGCTCCCCCATATAATCCCTGGGCAGGTTCCTCTTTCACCCACTGGCAGAAATCCCCGGGCCTGGGAGCCAGGGGAGGGTGGGGAGGGAGGATGGGATGGGCAGGGTTCCCACTGCCGGGGCAGGGCCATGCCA
>NW_010437205.1:0-228 GCF_000710305.1 Buceros rhinoceros silvestris | reverse complement strand
TGTTGGTTGGTTTGGTTTGGTGCGTGGGGGGGTGGGGGGGGGGGCAGGTGTTCTGTGTGTATTGGGGTGTGGTCAGGGCTGTGCGGGCACTTGAGCGTGCGTGGAGTGGGGTGTCGGGGGTGCACGCAGTGTGTGCATGGTAGATGTGTGGGGTTTTATTTGTGTGTGTGTGTGTGTGGAGGAAGGTGTGAGGAGGGTTGATTGCAGAGCAGGCATTGGGATTCCTTG
>NW_010437204.1:0-228 GCF_000710305.1 Buceros rhinoceros silvestris | reverse complement strand
GGTGGGTGTTGGTCTCTTCTCCCAAGTAACGAGTGATAAGACAAGAGGCAATGGTCTCAAGTTGAACCTGAGGATGTTTAGATTGGACATTGCAAAAATGTTTAACCAAAATAGTTGTCAAGTACTGGAACAGGCAGCCCAAGGAAGTGGTGTAGTCACCATCCCTGGAGTTACTTAAAAGACTTATAGATGTGGTGCTGCGGACATGATTTAGTGGTGACTTGGCAG
>NW_010437203.1:0-228 GCF_000710305.1 Buceros rhinoceros silvestris | reverse complement strand
CGGGGTGGTAACGGGGTACTTGGGGGGCAATGAGTGGCCCCGTGGTAAAAAATACCCCAAAAATGGGGGTAATGTGTAAAAAACACCCAAAACTGGGGGTAACAGGAGGTTTGGGGGTGAGGAGTGGCCCCACAATAAAAAACACCCTAAAAAAGGGGGTAATAGGATGGTAACGGGGTGTTTGGAGCCATCCCATGGTAATAAACCACCCCAAAAGCGGGGGTAATG
>NW_010437202.1:0-227 GCF_000710305.1 Buceros rhinoceros silvestris | reverse complement strand
GCTGCAGGACGGCTTTGACAGGTAAGGCAGCACAGTTCGTATCAGGCTGGGTCTGCCTGCTTGTGCTGCAAAGCAGAGCCCTGCGCGGGCTCTCCACACACCGAGCGGTTAAAGTTAACCTCAGCAACACAGCAGACTCCTCTTCCAGTGTGTGAGCAGATGCAAATGAAAAAGAATGAGGCTCTCTGTGTGCAGGGTGTGGACAATCAGCCATATCGCACATTTTG
>NW_010437201.1:0-227 GCF_000710305.1 Buceros rhinoceros silvestris | reverse complement strand
GATGCTCAGACCCATCCTATGAATGTGTTGTGTTAACGTCTGGGGCATTTCAGACTGCTGCATCCTGAGCGGCGTATGTGCCGGAATCCAGGGGAACAGAACATTGCTGTTCACCTGCTTTGTCCTTCCCCATCTCCAGGCCTCCGCGGGGGCAGTTTGGAGAGAAATGATGACTCCAGAAACCCCCAGAAAGCCATGGAAGCGCATCGTGTCCTCGTGCCGCAGTT
>NW_010437200.1:0-228 GCF_000710305.1 Buceros rhinoceros silvestris | reverse complement strand
AAGGAGCTGAAAGGGGACACCTTTGGTTTCTCCTTCCTTTAAAACGATTACAGAAGCAGAAATCGCCCCGGCCCTGCCTTTCCTCCTCAGTCCCCCCCGCCACCCCCGAGGCTCAGCCTCCGGATTTATTTTTAACTCCCCTCGCAGCCAGGACCTTGCTTTGCCATATTAGAATCCGATGGAGTTGTAATTAATTTCTCCCTCTCTCTATCATAACTTCTCCCATCC
>NW_010437199.1:0-228 GCF_000710305.1 Buceros rhinoceros silvestris | reverse complement strand
TCCCCATGCCTGGTGTCCTCATCCCCGGTGTCCCCACCCCTGGTGTCCACCATACTCCTCTCCCTGGTGTCCCCCCTGTCCCACGTCCCCATCCCCGGTGTCCTCATCCTTGGTGTCCCCCTCCCTGGTGTCCCCCATGTCCAATATCCCCATCCCTGGTGTCCCCATGTCCCATGTCCCCATCCCCGGTGTCCCCCTCCCTGGTGTCCCCAATACTCCCCATCCCTG
>NW_010437198.1:0-228 GCF_000710305.1 Buceros rhinoceros silvestris | reverse complement strand
CCAGCCTCTCCTCCCCAAGTCTGTAGTGGTGCAGGGGGTTGTTGTGGCCAACATAATATAATTTATTCTTCTAAAATATAATTTATTCTTCTAAAATACACATGAAAGTCACATGGATGTTCATAGAGAAAAGCCAGTAAGATGCAAAGATATTATATTGATGAAACATAGTCTGCAGAATTTTAGATCCCTGACATTGGAAGAGCTGCAAAACAGCTTGCCAGACAA
>NW_010437197.1:0-228 GCF_000710305.1 Buceros rhinoceros silvestris | reverse complement strand
CCGCCCAGCCGCCTGGCTCCCGGCGCCAGAGCCCCCATCGCTGGATTTTCTTCTTTCGTTTGATATTTAAACAGAAGCAAAAAACAACCAGGAGAAAAAAATTAGGAAAAAGAAAAAAAAGAGGGGAAAAAAAAAGAAAGAAATTAAGAAAAAAAAGCAAAATGCGGCGAGGGGGAGAAGAGGAGGAGGAAACGTCGAGGCCGAAGGGCCCCAGGGATGGCGGCGGGG
>NW_010437196.1:0-228 GCF_000710305.1 Buceros rhinoceros silvestris | reverse complement strand
AAAACACATCTCCAAAGCACTTGTGTCAGACATTCCTCCAAGAGCACTTCCCAGAGACACTCCGGTGAGAAATCCGAGTGGCTCGCTGTGTTTTCCATTTCATTGGCACTCAACACTCCACACTGTAAAACAGGGAAAGATTTCTGCGTTCTCTTAATGATTCCGAGCCTTTACAGAAGGATGCAGATGACCAGAACCAGACATCTAGGAATAAACAGACTATGCATT
>NW_010437195.1:0-228 GCF_000710305.1 Buceros rhinoceros silvestris | reverse complement strand
GGTGGCCCCATGGCCGCGGAGGGGGAGCCCCGTGTGCTGCAGGTGTGTGCAGTCCGGCCGCAGCGTTGTACCCGTGTGTGCCAGTGGCGTGTCCGTGCCGGAGGTGTGTGTATGGGGCAGGTACAGCCGCATCCGCTGGAGAAGGGCCCGTGCCGTGGGGTTGGGTTAAGAGCGCCAGGCTGTGCCCACGCAGGCTGTGCACGGAGGTGCGTCCCCAGAGGTGTGCAC
>NW_010437194.1:0-228 GCF_000710305.1 Buceros rhinoceros silvestris | reverse complement strand
TCCCAGTTCCTTCCTGCCAGAACTTCCAGTGCGGAACCGGGACCCGGTGCAAGATGGTGGATGGGTGGCCCCGCTGTGTCCCCACCCCCTCGTGCCAGGGCGTCCCCTGCAAAGGGTCCACGCGGTGCAAGATGGTGGACGGGAGGCCCAAGTGTGTCCCCACCCCCTCGTGCGGGCGCACCCGCTGCGCCGAGGGCACCCGCTGCAAGATGGTGGACGGGTGGCCCA
>NW_010437193.1:0-228 GCF_000710305.1 Buceros rhinoceros silvestris | reverse complement strand
CTGTCCATTCTGCCTTCAATCCCAACCTGTGCATTCCCAACCCAGTGCCAGAATCCAGATCCCATCTGCCACTGAGTCCAGTCTGGGACATCTCCGGTGCCTGTCCACAGCATCAGTGGGGACTGTGACATGATTGTCATCAGGCGAGTTGGTTTCTGTATGGATTTTGTACATATTTGAATATATTCCAATTGACTGTTATTTTCATTAAAGCAGTTTTGGGTTCCC
>NW_010437192.1:0-228 GCF_000710305.1 Buceros rhinoceros silvestris | reverse complement strand
GGTCATAGCTGTCATGTCTGCTGCAGCTCTCTATAGCTCACATCTCCAGGTTAGGTGCTACATTTAAGTGATGATTTGTGGTTCTCGTTGTTTTGAATTAAATTAATTTTCGTTCCCCCTAGTCAAGCCTGCTTCTTTGCCTGCAGCCATAAGTGCCGTGTTAGGCCCTCCATTTCCGGCTCGAACACTTTAGTTTGTTCTGTTTACCTCTTGGAGGAGATAAACCTC
>NW_010437191.1:0-227 GCF_000710305.1 Buceros rhinoceros silvestris | reverse complement strand
CAACCGCCTTGTCAGCGCCCCCTTCCCTAGCCAGGGATCCCAGCTGCCTGGCTCCTCTACCCTCTAATTCCAAACCACCGGCCCCGTTATCCCAGCATCAGAGTAGCCAAATAACAATGTGATGATGACTAGATGATGACTGAAATCCTTTTGCGTATCTCACAGCTCATTCAGGGACAGGGATTAAGCGATTACCTCTGTTACTGCCTCTTCCTCCTGTTCTCATG
>NW_010437190.1:0-228 GCF_000710305.1 Buceros rhinoceros silvestris | reverse complement strand
AGTCCCCCAGGAGAGTCTTCTTCAGGAAAAAAATGAGAGCTTAAAGCAAGAAACCTCCACCTTGAGTTTTAGGCCACAGCGGCTGCAGCCAGGGAGTGTGTTTTACTGACACGATTTCCCAGTGACTTGGAGGGAGCAGAATAGCAGTTTGGGGCTCTGAGGTGCGTCGGGTTGCTTCTCCTCTCTGTGGTCAGTCAGCGTGTACCCCTGCTGGCTGCGCTTTGGGGG
>NW_010437189.1:0-228 GCF_000710305.1 Buceros rhinoceros silvestris | reverse complement strand
CTCCGCCTCCCTGCTGTATTTTCCAGGTGTTCAAGGCGGCTGGCGGCCTTTGGGATTCTTCTGCGTCTCCACAGCCATCGAGCTGGTTTTTACCCCCGGAGGTGAAGCCCTTTGGCCCGATGGGGGAACGACGGGACAGAGCGAGAAACCCCACGAGTGAAGGGGAACTTGCAGGGAGGTCCTGCGGTGGAGGCGGGTGGGGGGACCATCTCCAGGGCCTGTCGGTGC
>NW_010437188.1:0-228 GCF_000710305.1 Buceros rhinoceros silvestris | reverse complement strand
TCTATCCTTTTCGCACCCTCCCTTTAGGTATTTCAATATATTGATGAGGTACCCCCGAATCTTCTCTTCTCCAGACCATAGAGTTCTGGCTGTCTCAACCTTCCTCATAGGAGAGACACTCTGGTACTTTCATCATCAGCTTTGTGGCCCTTTGCTGCTCTTGTCTAATATGTCCCTGTCTTTCTCTCACTGGTGACCCCAGAACTGGACCCAGTACTCCAGATGTGG
>NW_010437187.1:0-228 GCF_000710305.1 Buceros rhinoceros silvestris | reverse complement strand
GCTGGGAGGGGCCATCAGCAGGACCCGCGCTGACCCCCAGCGGCAGCCACAGCTTCGAACGCCCCTTCCATACATTTATTGCTCTGTAGATCTGCCCCCTCTGTCGCAGGGGATGAAAGTCCAAGTGACACGTTCCAGCCTGAGAAGATGCTGGGACAGGAGACAGGAGCTGGAGAGCTCCAAACCCCGTCAGAGACGGGAAAGGGGAGCTCGCCACCCTCGCCGCGC
>NW_010437186.1:0-227 GCF_000710305.1 Buceros rhinoceros silvestris | reverse complement strand
TTCAAGTAAACTCTCCTTATCTTAATCCACTTGGCTTCTTCTACCCCCAGTAGGAGGAGAGACAGAGAGCACAGCTGCCTGTTGCACTGTTACCAGTGCCTGTTGTCCACTCTGTTTAAACCAGGACAGTTCTTCCTGGCACTCAGTGTGAGGGGTTAACATAACAACAGATCTGACCCAAGAGTGTTACAATAATTTTGCTATATGCACTCTGTGTATTAGCTAAG
>NW_010437185.1:0-228 GCF_000710305.1 Buceros rhinoceros silvestris | reverse complement strand
TCCCCAGCGGCCACAGCACAGAAGAGGAGCCAAGGTGGGTGCTGAGTACCGGGTGACCAGGTGCATGTGGTGGTAGTAGGGTTAGAGGGGGCTCAGTACCCCCACTACCGTGCCGTGATGCCAGCCCATGCCATGAGCACTGTCACCATCCTGCAGCGGTGTGCAAGGATGTGCTGGAGGCCGACATCGCCTTCCTGGTGGACGGCTCGTCCAGCATCGGCAGGAACA
>NW_010437184.1:0-227 GCF_000710305.1 Buceros rhinoceros silvestris | reverse complement strand
CTCAGCTTGGTGTCATCTGAAAACTTGCTGAAGGTGCACACCGTCCAGCTGTCTATGCCGTCAATTAAATAGAATTTGACACCGTTCATTACTGGTTTCCACTTGGTCACTAAGCCAATTCCTTAGCCAGGTAGCAGTCCGTCCATCAAAATCATATCTCTCCAATTTCAAGGTAAGAATTGTCGCGACCCGAAACGGAGCTCGTATCCAGAGCTGGGACGAATCGC
>NW_010437183.1:0-228 GCF_000710305.1 Buceros rhinoceros silvestris | reverse complement strand
CACTGGTCCCCACTGTCCCACACACGACGATCCTCACTTTTCTCCCCACAGGATGGCAACGACTCCGACGACTTTATGTAAACAGAGTCTCTCCTGCCTCGCTCACGGGGTGGTTTGAACCCGCCGCCATCGCTAAGAACACCAAAAAACCCCCAAAGTGACCTCTGGCCCCGCTTCTTCAGCACCCGCTGGGTTCTCCTGGCGCCCTGACCCGCTCATGGACACGGA
>NW_010437182.1:0-228 GCF_000710305.1 Buceros rhinoceros silvestris | reverse complement strand
TTTCCAGTAACAAAGAAAAATGGCTTTTGTTAAATGAGGAGGTTTTCCTCTCCTTTCTGCTTTTTGCACCTCTTCATCCCAGTACCTGAGAAAATGCAAACATGGTGGAGGACAGAAGTAAAATCACAAGACAATTACCTGGAATAAAATACTTTCAGACTTGCAGCCAGGTTGCCATGATCATTTTTACACCACCAAAAAAAAAAAAAAGCAACCCAAAAAATCCAC
>NW_010437181.1:0-228 GCF_000710305.1 Buceros rhinoceros silvestris | reverse complement strand
GCCCTCCCCCCCGCTGTGCCTGCCACCCCGCGTGCAGGGCGTCCCACAGGGCCCCCCGAGATGCGAGGCTGGCAGTGGGGGCTCCAGGCAGCGCCTGGCTCTGTGAAGAGGGGGGAGGTGTGCTCCCCTCGCTGGATTAGTGCCATGCGGGCGGCTGAGCCTCCTTTTACTGTGGGGATTCAGCGGAGCCTGGCCCTGGCAGCCGGCCCTTGGGGTGAGCGGGGACAC
>NW_010437180.1:0-228 GCF_000710305.1 Buceros rhinoceros silvestris | reverse complement strand
GTGGCCCCGAAACCAGATCCCCTCCACGTCCCGCACGTCCTGCTCCGGGGAGACGTGGCAGGGCAACAGCACGTCCTCGCCCATGGCCACGGTGACAGGGCCGGGGGGTCCGATCACGCTGAACCGAGCTGGGAGAAAGCCCCGGAGGAAGAAGGAAGAACGGTGAGTGTGCTGTGGTGACTGAGCTCGGAGAACCGGCGGCTGCTGCTCCCTGCGGCTCCTGCACTG
>NW_010437179.1:0-227 GCF_000710305.1 Buceros rhinoceros silvestris | reverse complement strand
TACTAGATAAACAGGGTGCCTGGACCTTGACTGTGAAAGTTGGGGAATTTGGTACCTGTTCATGAATGTTTTGTAAGAAAAAATAAATTACTCAAATCACTTACATTAAGTACCAAATTTAACTATAAACCACAATAGAACTTTAAAGAACCATTTCTTTGTTTGACCAGGCCTAAGGAGAATGAATGCTGTATTTACATGAGTTTGTCTTAAATTTAAAAGATTTT
>NW_010437178.1:0-227 GCF_000710305.1 Buceros rhinoceros silvestris | reverse complement strand
TGGTCGCTGAGGGCGGGTGGCAGGGGGTGGCGCTGAAGGCTGTGCCATGGGCAGAGTCATGGGCTGTTCCGTGGACAGTGCTAAAGGCGAGACTATGGATGGAGTTGTAGGCGGTGCCGTAGACGGAGCTGTGGGTGGTACTGTGGGTGGTATAATGGGTGGTGCTGCGGGTGGAGTTGAGGGCTGGATTGTGGGTGTTGCCCAAGCCAGAAGACAATGGGTTGGAA
>NW_010437177.1:0-227 GCF_000710305.1 Buceros rhinoceros silvestris | reverse complement strand
GAGGAAACCCGACCCTGCGAACGCAAACCGGGTGGCAGCCGCAGCAGAGGCGATCGCAGGAATTCATCCTCTGCCGGGTCCCCCCACAGATCACTGGGTGCCCACATGTGGGTGGGTGCCAGCTCTGGACCCACAGGGAAGATGCTTCACAGGCACGGCCCCAGCCTGGGTCTCCAGACCCCCAGGCTCAAAGCCACCAGGTCCCTGCCCGGGCTGGGGTAAAGCCT
>NW_010437176.1:0-227 GCF_000710305.1 Buceros rhinoceros silvestris | reverse complement strand
ATGAACGGCTCAGACCTCCCTTCCGTAAATGGAGGGAAGATTTTTCATCAAAATGTAATCTCTCACTATAGTTGGAAACCTACACGTTCTGCCCCTTTCTAGATGCAACCCTGTCAGAGCAATTCTCAAAATCTCCTTGTGTTGCAGCTTCCATCTAATACTTCTAACTTGCCTGTGAATATAGAGACACATTTTTCTATTCCACAGGATAAATAAAGGTCACTGTC
>NW_010437175.1:0-227 GCF_000710305.1 Buceros rhinoceros silvestris | reverse complement strand
GGGCTCTGCCTGGAAATGGGGAGTGATGGTGCGGGTGCAGCTGGTGTAACTGGAGTTACTGGTGTTACATCCAGCAGCGCTGGCAGAAATGAGCTGAGAGCAGGTTTGCGGTCTCCATTGGGATTTATTCCCCCCATGCCAGCAAAACCCACTGGGAGGAATGGGACGGGAGAAGAATCCACCATCAGGATCCCACGTCTGTTCCAGCAGCTCCTGGAGACACTGGT
>NW_010437174.1:0-227 GCF_000710305.1 Buceros rhinoceros silvestris | reverse complement strand
AAGGTGTGGAGGCAGCTGAGGAGCTTGAGATTGGGCGATTCCTGCCGGCAGCGCTCACAAAGGACGAACTGGAAGTCATCTTCCACCGCAGGCGTGTGGGACTGAGTGGAGCAAGAGGGCGCATCCGGCGGAGGTCCTGTCTCCATGGGGGCAGTGGCACCGTCTCCGTCTAGGTGTGATACGGGGGGAAAGACCCCGCTGGAGCGTGTAAGATGGAGGGGGACGGG
>NW_010437173.1:0-227 GCF_000710305.1 Buceros rhinoceros silvestris | reverse complement strand
ACGTCAGCCGGCTCTTTTAACACCCTTGGTTGGATAAAGTCTGGGGCTGTTGATTTGTAGGGGTCGAGGTCCTGTAACCGTTCACATACCGGCTCTTCCTTCCCCGACAGCGGCTCTCTGCTTCAGCCGGGATTTTTGTTCCCACGGCCTGAGGCCCGGCAGCGCTGGTAAAGAAGGGCGTGAAGGCAGTCTTGAGAACCTCTGCCTCTTCAGTGTTGCTGGTGACT
>NW_010437172.1:0-227 GCF_000710305.1 Buceros rhinoceros silvestris | reverse complement strand
TGGACTCGATGACCATAAAGGTCTTTTGGCAGCAGGTGGTTCTGTGATTCCCCTCCTATGGGTGCCCCAGGCACTGCAGAGGCCTTGGCTGCTCCTGCCCTTCCCAGTGCCCCTGGGGCCCTGCAGCGCTGCCCTGGCCCTGTCTCACAGCGGGCATGCAGCACCCTTCCCCTGCAGGGCTCCCCCTGCCTGCGCACGCTGGGGCCAAGGGGCTGGCAGCCCCCGGG
>NW_010437171.1:0-227 GCF_000710305.1 Buceros rhinoceros silvestris | reverse complement strand
TTTGTATTCTGCCTACATTAGTAAACACCTGGAATTTACAGCAGACAGAGTAAAAAATATAAATGCCTGGGGACAGAAGATACTTGCAGAGAAGACCTGAGTTTCAAAATGTGCTGCTTCACTTCTTGCATTCTATCTTATGGTTTCAATTTCCTCATACAGATTTTTAATTCAAAAGTAAATGCACAGAAGGCAATGGAACAATACTAGAGAAAAACCAAAGCAAG
>NW_010437170.1:0-227 GCF_000710305.1 Buceros rhinoceros silvestris | reverse complement strand
TTTTTTTTTTTCTTTTAAATAGGTTAAGTCTGGGCTTAAGGATCTAAATTTCTGCTTGCTCGGCAATGCTGCACACTTCAGAGAGAACTGGTGCGCTGACAACGCGGACGTGGTCAACCAAAGGGCCTGCCCTCATCATTAGAAGTCACAGGTGAGTCCAAAAAGAGAATTTACTCAGCTAAAAGCTGGTAGTGTTTAAAACAAACCGAAGAACTGGCCCAGTAACC
>NW_010437169.1:0-227 GCF_000710305.1 Buceros rhinoceros silvestris | reverse complement strand
GCAACTGCCAAAATTAGTTAGGGGCAGTATACAGAGACAAATCCTGTCCTCCAAAAAGTAGAGCTGAGTTGTTCAAGGTGTTTAAAACTCAGTGGTACCAGTATGAGGTGCTAACTCCAAAAGCATAAAATGAGAGGAACTTTGATGAGAAAACTTTTGGGTGGACAACATTCGGGTCAACTTTAAGTAGTTTAATATCTGTCTCTGGGCTTTCCACACACACACAC
>NW_010437168.1:0-227 GCF_000710305.1 Buceros rhinoceros silvestris | reverse complement strand
CTCCAGGTTCGGTTATTTTCCGGCTGCAAAGCGGCGAGGACAAAAATGGGGGGAGGTCTCAGGAGGCCGGTGGCTCGTCTGGGCTGTCCCGGGTGGTGGGGCTGCAGCCTCTGATCTATTCCAGAGCGAGGCAGCGCGTTTGATCTGGGTTCGAAAAGCTCCCCGGTTTGGACAGCGCGTCTCCGAGATGAAAAGCTCCGGCTCCCTTGTGGGCTCGGCCCCGAACC
>NW_010437167.1:0-227 GCF_000710305.1 Buceros rhinoceros silvestris | reverse complement strand
CGTTTTCAGACACTGCTCCGGTTTTGTTGAGCAGCAGCACCCGCTGAGCCTGCAGCCTGCTCCAGGGCTTCGCTGCTTCCTTCTCCTCCAGACCAGCACTGTCGCCGCGCTGCACTGGCAAGAGGGTGATGGAAATCCCCTAGTAAAAAACTTCCTGATGTTCTACACCACTCCCGGAGAGCGGCCTGTGGCACTGTTAATTGCAGCGTTCCTGGGAGCAGCTGCTG
>NW_010437166.1:0-227 GCF_000710305.1 Buceros rhinoceros silvestris | reverse complement strand
TGCCATGATCCTCCAGCTTGGAGCAGTCCCATGATTTTTCCTCATCACGGATATTCCTGTGTTTGCAGGCCTAAATGGGTCAGCCATTGAAAACTTCTCCTGTGTGATTTATAACATCTCCCTCATGAACTGCACTTGGCGGGCAGGCCAGGATGCTCCAGAAGATACCCAATATTTTCTCTACTGGAAGAACTCAATGTAAGTAGGTCTGCTTCAGTCTGGGGAAG
>NW_010437165.1:0-227 GCF_000710305.1 Buceros rhinoceros silvestris | reverse complement strand
ATAAAGATGGCCTGCAGCTGTGCAGGATACTATGCATACGAAACAAAAGGGAAAAGCATGCAAACAAGAACTAGTAAATGACCCTTCCAAAAAGAAAAAGAAAAAATACCCGTCTCCATAAAATTACTATAGATGTTGGGTGGTTGGGGTTTACTCCATTAAGTTACTCCATTTAATATATGTCAATATACACCTGACCTGTTACCATGCTCTGCTCTTGGATCCTC
>NW_010437164.1:0-227 GCF_000710305.1 Buceros rhinoceros silvestris | reverse complement strand
GGTTTCTTTAAGGCTGCTTCACCTTCTCCGGTCATTCCCACTCACGTGGTGAGGAAACAATGCCCAGCAGATGCAGGCCGGGGTAGCAGCGCAGAGACAGGGGTGCATTCCCATCTGGGCTCCATCTGTCTCGCCCTTGGAGGCAGCTGAGATAACGGTGTGTCCAGGTGGGGGTACAATGGGGAAAAAGAGCGTCCAGGCTGAGCAGGGCTTTGGCTGGAAATCAG
>NW_010437163.1:0-227 GCF_000710305.1 Buceros rhinoceros silvestris | reverse complement strand
CGGCTCCTGCAGGGCCCTGAGCCAGCAGCGCTGCTCCAGCCCCAGCCCTGCTCATCCTTTGGGCTGGTGAATAAAGGCAGGTCGAAAATCAGCACGGCTCCTACCCAAGGGCACAGCAGAGACCCTCTTCAGGAGCTGGAGGTTTTCTGAAGGGAAATCCAGCAGCCAGCCCTGCCCTACACCGGCACGTTAGCGACAGGTACCCAGTGCGGTGCACTGAACAGGTG
>NW_010437162.1:0-227 GCF_000710305.1 Buceros rhinoceros silvestris | reverse complement strand
TTGCTGGCCATTCCCTTGCCTCTCCGCCAGCTCGGTGCCCAGCGTGATGAAGTAGGGAATGATGGCCACAATGTCAATGATGTTCATGATGTTCTTGGAGAAGGTGGCCTTGCTGGGACAGGCAAAGAAGCGGACCAGCAGCTCAAAGGAGAACCAGATGATACACAAAGTCTCCACCACAAAGAAAGGGTCAGTGAAGGATGACACCATGGAAGCAGCCGAAGACG
>NW_010437161.1:0-227 GCF_000710305.1 Buceros rhinoceros silvestris | reverse complement strand
GTGTTGCTTTGAAACCACACAAATATGGGAGCTTAAAAAAAATCTTGAGATATGCTTGGACTATTAAAAATAGCTGACAGATACTTTGTCCTGGCAGAGAGGACTCAAGATCCTCCAACTAAAATGGTAGTTTTTGTTTAAGAATTTAGATCTGAAATGCACAGAGTAGTACGGAGGGAAATAAATGCTGAACTCGATGTAGATTTGTACATTGCTAACAAATATGT
>NW_010437160.1:0-227 GCF_000710305.1 Buceros rhinoceros silvestris | reverse complement strand
CTGCTGACGTGACTGCTCGGGGATTGCACTGGACCTGCATAAAGCCGTGGGGCTCAGGGGGACCCCTGCCCAACCCCTGCTCTGGGGCAGGATCTGTCCTACCAACCCCACAGCAGCTCAGGCAGAGCCACGCTGTGGCTGAAGTAAGCTGGTGATGGAGCGGAAGCAGTGGGGGTCACCCACCCTCGAGCCAGGAATCACCCCACAGGGCCGGGATCCTGCCCGGG
>NW_010437159.1:0-227 GCF_000710305.1 Buceros rhinoceros silvestris | reverse complement strand
ACAGCTCTCCAAGTAATGTATTCTTCACTGGAAGAGTAGGGAAGGTTTTAGGGAAATTCAAAGAAATGCTTAAGATTGAAAGAGGGAACCAAAGGGAAATCGAAACTCTTTGACTACAGCAGCAGTTCCTATTAACAAAACCAAAGCCAGCCGTATGTTTTGTTACCGAATTTTGTTTCTGTCTTCCTGACATAACTTTAGTGCAGTAATTTGGGTTAAGTGAATTA
>NW_010437158.1:0-227 GCF_000710305.1 Buceros rhinoceros silvestris | reverse complement strand
CTATACATCAATAGAGATAGGGTTCATTTAGCCAAGACCGTTCTGCAAACTGTGTATTAGTTAATGCAGACCTAAGAACTTTCACGGTTTAGGTAAAAAATCAGGCAAGTTAAAATTTGTTAATCTGAGTTTATTCGGAGACTCACACAGCTCTTTTTTACTTCTGACTTTTCAAGACCTAAATTCTCTTTTTTCTTAATATTGAAGTCAGTGACACAACTCAAGGA
>NW_010437157.1:0-227 GCF_000710305.1 Buceros rhinoceros silvestris | reverse complement strand
TGACTCATGCCCAAGTCCCCAGCTGCCATGGAGAGTTTCTAACAACTTTACTTGATAATTAAGTTCTGAATCATCAGAGACAACATTGTTAAAACACAGCATCCTTCTGAATAGAGCAGTGTATATTGAAGAACACTCTGAGACCTGCTACCTGCCACACAGCAAAGGAGAGGGAAGGGTGAATTAGACAACCTGAGAAATATTTTCCTTCACACAATTCCATATTT
>NW_010437156.1:0-227 GCF_000710305.1 Buceros rhinoceros silvestris | reverse complement strand
AAAGGAGTCCAGGAAGGCTGGACATCTTTCAAGAAGGAAATCTTAAAGGCTTAGGAGCAGGCCAACTGCATATGTTGAACGACAAGACAGTGGGGAAGAAGACCAGCCTGGCTGAAAAGAGAGCTTTGGCTGAAACTCACGATAAAACAGGAGTTTATGAACTTTGGAAGAGAGGGCAGACTACACAGGAGGACTGCAATGATGTTGTGAGGTTCTACAGTGAGAAA
>NW_010437155.1:0-227 GCF_000710305.1 Buceros rhinoceros silvestris | reverse complement strand
CACCCCGGCTTAATGGTCCTCCAGCTCCTGCGGCGGCATCCGCTGTCCCGTCTGTGCCATCAGCCGCTCCAGGAACTCCTCATTGTCCTCTCCCTCCTCGTCAGACTCCTCCATGGGCCCTGGGGAGAGCCAAGCCCCCTGCCCTGCTGCAAGGTCCCACCATCCCCAGCCCCTCGCATGGGGAGATGGTGGCGGCAACAGCCTCGAGGCCCCGGGCACCAGGTCTG
>NW_010437154.1:0-227 GCF_000710305.1 Buceros rhinoceros silvestris | reverse complement strand
GGTGTGGGTGCCTATCCCGTGTAAAAAGGTAGCAGCAGGTCCAATGGAAACTTCACCTTGATGTTTTCCTCAACGCGCTGTGGTTTGTCAGACTTGGGAATGACAATCATGTCTCTCTGGATAAGAAACCGGATCAGAACCTAGGAAAGGGCAAGTGGGAGCATGAACACAGGGGTACCAAAAGATCTATTCAAATGCATTTTGTCTTCTCTATTACTTTTTTTTTT
>NW_010437153.1:0-227 GCF_000710305.1 Buceros rhinoceros silvestris | reverse complement strand
AGTACAGGCTAGCATCTGTGTAGGGTGCCACAGCAGCCACCTCTCAGGGCCCTGGGGTCCCGGTGAACAACAAGCTCAACATGAGTCAGCAGAGCACTGCTGCAGCAGCTCGGATCCTGGCTGTACTGTCAGGGGCATTACTAGCAGAGAGAGAGACCTCACTTCGTCATCCCAATCTGCTCAGCACATGTCAGGCTGCACCTGGATTATTGTGTCCAGTTCTGGTC
>NW_010437152.1:0-227 GCF_000710305.1 Buceros rhinoceros silvestris | reverse complement strand
TTTTTTTTTGCTGAGAATCCACCACAAAGCAGGATCCAGGCAGGCCGTTATGTCCAGTTTCTAGTACGTTCATCAAACCATCCATATACATAATTTTACTTAAAGCTTTACTAGCTTGACCATCTATTAACTTCGGAGAGTTGAAGAGTTTCGTATTAGAAAATTTTTGTCATCCTTGTGCGTTGAATAAAAGTTTTCATTCACTGTGGTACGTTGTCCAGGTGATG
>NW_010437151.1:0-227 GCF_000710305.1 Buceros rhinoceros silvestris | reverse complement strand
GACAGGGGGGACCTGGTGGTGCTGGGGGAGCTCTGGGACTGGAAGAGCTCCAAGAGCTTCTCCAACCCAAAGGATTCTCTCCTATTCTTTCTTTAGGGATTATCCATCATCTAGACTGAAGGACTTTCTGACCCACACGTACCTTTTGCTATGAGTCTGCTGCAAATTTGTGGTAGCCCAGGGCTACACCTCCAGCCCCTCGTCTTTGCAGTCAGAGGCTCCATAAG
>NW_010437150.1:0-227 GCF_000710305.1 Buceros rhinoceros silvestris | reverse complement strand
CTGCTTCACATGTTCAATTTTATCATTTTCCGAGGCAGGCAATCTTCGTTTAAAGCTGAATGGGCTGGGGAATGTTAATGAAGCGCCGGCGCTGCTCTGCACCATGCTTTATCTCTTCGAGAATAATTTGGGTGAGCTCGGAAATAGAGTTCCCAGTCCCAATTCAAGCGGCGGCAGCACTGTGTGCCGATAAAAGTGTAATTCCTGGCCAGCGCGTGGCCCTGAAT
>NW_010437149.1:0-227 GCF_000710305.1 Buceros rhinoceros silvestris | reverse complement strand
GAAACAAGAGGCTGTCTTACAGCATAATCAGCCTTTTCTTTCAGTAGTCGTAGCAGAAGCATTTCTGCTTTCTCTTAGTGGAACAGCAGTGATGACTCCTCTCACTTCAGCCCTGGAACCTGGCTGTTCGGTAACTGTTAGACACTGTGGGTTGCTTTGGATGGAAGTTAGGTGACTTACGTGTGCTTGCAGTTTTCCTTTTGCTTGAACCTGAGTTAAAAGGTCAG
>NW_010437148.1:0-227 GCF_000710305.1 Buceros rhinoceros silvestris | reverse complement strand
TTTGGTTTTAGTTAATTATGATTCTAGCCTTCTAGAGCGGTTAGTTCTATCTGGAGTTTTCAGCAGAAACACTCCTGTTTAAAGTAAATAAAACACACATGACCTTAGTCTGACAGAAAATAAGAAGTATTTTCCCTGTCTAGTCTTTTAAGATTTTCTGCAAAGAGGCAATTACAGAATAAAACACACCCCTTCTGAAAACACTGGGAATTATTCCTTTTTTTTTT
>NW_010437147.1:0-227 GCF_000710305.1 Buceros rhinoceros silvestris | reverse complement strand
CCCCCGCTTTGGGGACACTGCAGCCCTTCCTCGGCCACCCGCCCCAGGTGCCTCCGCTGTCCTCCCTGTGTCCCCCCCATGTCCTCCCCATGTCACCTTCTGCTTATCGAGGATCTTCATGGCGTAGTGGTGGCCCGTGGCCCGGTGCCGCCCCAGCATGACGCGCCCGAACGAGCCCGTCCCCAGCGTGCGGATGCGCTCGAACTGGTCCAGACTGGCCGTGTTCT
>NW_010437146.1:0-227 GCF_000710305.1 Buceros rhinoceros silvestris | reverse complement strand
CCAGTTCCCTTCAGTAATTCATCTCAAATCTTTCTAGAGGTGCTTTAGATTAGATTGAAGATGTTTTCCCCTTTCCATTCTCTCCATGTTGTCACTTAACTGCTCGGACTTACAGAGCTGTTAATCTTTCGCACGCATGCTTACATTAAGCACCGTAGCAGCACTGCAAACACCTTGTAAAGATTGAACTGCCCTCATATGAAACTTGTAGCTCTGGAATAGAACAA
>NW_010437145.1:0-227 GCF_000710305.1 Buceros rhinoceros silvestris | reverse complement strand
ACACAATGATGAAACCTCTGGGGAGCTCCAGTGCTTGTCTTTGAACTGCAGGGAGCCGGGTGCCTTGGGGACGAGGTGACATCCCCATCTCCAGAGCCTGTTACTGCCTCTGATCCTTCCTGATTGGCCCCACTGTAGCTTTAAAGCCCTGGGGGCACATCCTAAGACCTGGGGAACCCCAGCAGGGATATGGGGCCACCCTCACCTGCCCCTTGTAGGTGCCGTAG
>NW_010437144.1:0-227 GCF_000710305.1 Buceros rhinoceros silvestris | reverse complement strand
AAGCAACAGAGCGCACAGTGGCTGGTTACTAATTTTCTACCTGCTGGCATCTTAGCCAGTACTGCATGCTGACTGTTAGTCAGGAAACCAGAAGAATGGCTAGCTGCAGAGCTTGTGCTCGAGAGAAGTGCTGACTTTGTTTGCTGTCTCCTGTACACAGCTGCTGGTTTCTGCAGAACTTACAGAAATCTAAGTATGTTGAAGATGGTCATCTGACTAACAGGGAT
>NW_010437143.1:0-227 GCF_000710305.1 Buceros rhinoceros silvestris | reverse complement strand
CTTCCTCTCACTCGGAGTTGTCCTCTCCCAGCGCTGCTGCAGCAGGACTGCCAGTAAGATCTTGCTGGTTTTGCTTTCCAGTGCCTTTTGGGTGGGCCAGCGTACGGGTCTGTGGTGCCTGGGCTCTGGCGATCCAGCCCAGCGACGCTCAAGGCGGTGGGGAATGCAGGGAGCAAAGCGCATTGAATTTTGCAGGTTGATGCTCTTAGAATGCCGGGGTGAGGAAG
>NW_010437142.1:0-227 GCF_000710305.1 Buceros rhinoceros silvestris | reverse complement strand
GCTTGTTCAACCATTTTATTTGTCAGTGCTTGTGTCTTGAGTCTAATTAGATACATGCATGTTTTGCCCTGAAGAGTTAAGCTCAGTGCAGGGAGGTTCTCAGCGTGTCATGTACATAGGTGAGGACACTGGCGTGATGAAATAGAAAAGTTTTCTGATAATAGTAACAGCTGTTTTCTCACAACTTCAGTCCCATTGAAATAAAAATAGTAAGTAGGTATCTTCCA
>NW_010437141.1:0-227 GCF_000710305.1 Buceros rhinoceros silvestris | reverse complement strand
ACCGAGATCTCAGCCATAAAACCGTCTCTGCTGACCTAAGAGGGGCTGCGGCCCCGAGCTGTCGGCAGGTTGGAGCTGAGCTGCCTGCGTTCAGAGGACGCGGGAGCATCCCCCTAGCAGCAAACCCCGGAGCTGTGCCAGGCGCTGTGCCCATCCTGCCCACCACCGGCCACCGGTGCAGCCCTTGGGGGAAGAGCCGGAGCAGCATGGTGCCCCTGGGCACCCGG
>NW_010437140.1:0-227 GCF_000710305.1 Buceros rhinoceros silvestris | reverse complement strand
GTTGCTGCATATAAATCGGTGTCAACCTTGTGCTTTCTGTTCAGGGGATGCAGAACACGGGGGCATGTTTCTTGCTAAACTGTTCTCAGAGTTATCAGGTGCCCACACAAATCGACCTTTTTTCCTGCCTAATTCGTTGTGGAGTTGCTACAGCTACAGTAACAAGATGTAAAAGGTTCCCAGAAGTTCCTGTGAGAACCTCTTTGGTTATTTTATGAATCAATCAG
>NW_010437139.1:0-227 GCF_000710305.1 Buceros rhinoceros silvestris | reverse complement strand
TCCAGCTCTCCAACACAAAATTCGGTATGATCAAAATAAATGTGTTTATGCCATTGACTCAGGCCTGTTACTCTAAATCAATGTGAATTGATAAACTGATACATTTTCAGAGAGCGAAACGCGATGCTAAGTCTATTTTCTGATGTTTTGCGATATTTCAGGACAGACATCATTTGGTTTTACCATATTTGATTTTACACTGGATAATCTCCCACGTTTGCTCCTGC
>NW_010437138.1:0-227 GCF_000710305.1 Buceros rhinoceros silvestris | reverse complement strand
ATCCCTGGCCCTGCCCCCCCCCTGCCGCAGCAGGGCAGCTGCCCGGGAGGAAGGTGAGTCAGTGCCGAAGATC
Organism: Buceros rhinoceros silvestris; assembly: GCF_000710305.1. NCBI lineage: Eukaryota > Metazoa > Chordata > Aves > Bucerotiformes > Bucerotidae > Buceros > Buceros rhinoceros. The sequence goes on along the minus strand of NW_010437138.1, from coordinate 154 downwards.
TTCCCTGGCCACAGCAGCGGAATTAGCAGAGGGCAGGCAGGCAGCTGGAGCTCCGAAGGGCAAGTTAATTCTTCCATCGCTTGTCTCCAAAGGGTGACAACCCCGAGTATCGCCATTTGGTCTCCTCCCATTGTCTAGGAGTGGCTTAAGACTC
>NW_010437137.1:0-227 GCF_000710305.1 Buceros rhinoceros silvestris | reverse complement strand
ACCTGGTTAGTCAACACTAGAGGATCTGCCAATCGAGTTGGCCCTGCTCAGTCAAAAATCCCACGCACTGCAGAGAGGGATAAAGTCCCCACAGTGCACATGAAAAAGAAAGTTTGGGTCAGTTGCACTTCAGGCAAAGGCAAACCCATTCAACAGGACTGCTTTTGCTCTTGGACCTGGGTGCACTTGGTGGGTGACGTGAGAGGGTGGGAAATTCCAATGTGTAC
>NW_010437136.1:0-227 GCF_000710305.1 Buceros rhinoceros silvestris | reverse complement strand
TCGGCTTTGGCACGGCATGGTATAGCACAGCACGCCATCGCACGGCATAGCGTGGCAAGGCGCAGCGGCAGCTGGCACAGCATGGCGTGGCACAGGACAGCACGGCACATCCAGGCATGGCATGGGATAGCGTGATGTGGCACAGCACAGGACAGCACCACAGCAGGTGGGGACTACAGGCGCATTAGGGCTGATCACGTCTTGGCAGGGGCCAGCTGCCCTGGGGC
>NW_010437135.1:0-227 GCF_000710305.1 Buceros rhinoceros silvestris | reverse complement strand
AGGAAAATTATTTATTTTCCCCTCAAGCGGCTTTAAATGCGAAACCAGTAATTCCGCCCTGCGGACGCATCTTCGAATGATGTTTTTCCAGGTTGGGTTATTTTTAAAATGTTTCTCTCCTGTTCGTGACCTACATACCCCTGCGGCTGGCGGGGAGGCAGGAGGGGACTCCGGCGAGTGTTTGCCTTCTTGGTAATCAAATACGAAGGGCAACGGGCTGCGTTTTG
>NW_010437134.1:0-227 GCF_000710305.1 Buceros rhinoceros silvestris | reverse complement strand
CCAAAGGTGACATCCAGAAAATACAAACAGTTGAGTTTTTCTGTTGCTTCTTATTTTATGTGCAGAATATGCAAGGCCTTAAATATGAATGTCTGCACAACCATGTGTTTTATATGATCGGGGGTTTTACGTTGTGACTATGAAGTCTACTCTTTCTCCTCTTTTTTTTTGAAGATGTCAAAGATTTGTTTGGATCTTTATTCTTAATTAAAGAGAGAGGGATTTGA
>NW_010437133.1:0-227 GCF_000710305.1 Buceros rhinoceros silvestris | reverse complement strand
AAGAGAAAGATCTTTCAAAGAAAGGAATGAAATCAAACAATGTTAAATGGGTAATTTCTCATTTGTTGAGTTTAGCAATACTAAGTAACGTGAAAATTTCTTTGCAAAAATTCAGCTTTTGGTCAATTTTTAAAGCCCACCTTTTCCCTCCCACTTCTCTTCCATTTTAACTTCACCTTTAAAGCAAACTTCAAGGTGAACTTAAATCACTTCTCCCATCTTCTCCC
>NW_010437132.1:0-227 GCF_000710305.1 Buceros rhinoceros silvestris | reverse complement strand
ACATTTGTTCTGCTTTGAGAAATAACTTTTTCTTGTGAAAAGGGCGTATGGTTTGAGTGGAAGTCTGTGGGCACCGGAGGGGAGGATGACCGCCGATGGGAGGCTCTCCTAGTGATGCAGCGCATCTGAGCAGCTTCGTGAATGTTCCTTGAGACTGTTTTGCACGTTGCTCAACGCACAGCGCTCGCCGCAGCCAAATATTCATTCATCCCTGGCTAAGAAGTGGC
>NW_010437131.1:0-227 GCF_000710305.1 Buceros rhinoceros silvestris | reverse complement strand
TTCTGATTTGTTGGCTATTTTTATGGTTGATCCTTAGGCTTCTCTGTAAAGAAGGGTTTTAATACAGCCTCACCACAGTATTCCTGCACTTCAAGGGTGGCCACAAAGTCAACAGAGGTTCTCCATCACGTGGAGTCACATGGAGAAGACAAGGGCCAACGAGTTCAAGATGCACTGGGAGAGCTTTCGTCTGGACATAAGAAACACATGTTTTAAACTTAAACGTA
>NW_010437130.1:0-227 GCF_000710305.1 Buceros rhinoceros silvestris | reverse complement strand
GTAAGTGTGGGTAAAGCCCTTCCCAAAACTTGGTCCACAAAGCCAAGCCAGGATGGTGATCTATTAGCACTATGTATTTTTTGACCATCAATTATCTGAAGTTCTCAGGCCAAGATTTCACTGTTCTGGGGCCTGGGTAAACCCAATTAAATTACAGAGCCAGTCTGAAATAGCTTCTAACCTACATATAAACCAGAAAGCAACAGCTATCCAAAGGAAAGGGCACA
>NW_010437129.1:0-227 GCF_000710305.1 Buceros rhinoceros silvestris | reverse complement strand
CCCTGTGTCTGTTTGTACCCACGCTCACGAGGGAAGCACAATCAACTCTCTTTGCCACTTTGAAAAGCGAAAGCCTGTCGTATGCAAAACAGATCTCCGGACTTCCTGCCCCAAATCAACGACCGGCAGTCCCGAGTCATTCATTTCACGCAAGCCTGCTTCCCTCTCTCGCCTTTTCGCTCCCCTCTCCCGCAAGCGCCGGCAGTGCCCCTGCTGCCCCGCTTTCC
>NW_010437128.1:0-227 GCF_000710305.1 Buceros rhinoceros silvestris | reverse complement strand
CGGCCTGGGGGTGCCGCTCCTGCAGCGCTGCCTCCAGCTCCTCCAGCACCTCGAAGCCCCTTGCGATCTGCTGCTTGCTCAGCTTCCCCAGTGGCATCTTCTTCACATCTGGCCAGGGAGACAGCGGAGGATGCAAGGGAACCCATCTGCCTTGCTTCCCCCACAACTATTTCCAAGTACCCCCAGCATTCACCACGGGCACGTGTGTGCACCCAGCACGGGGGTCC
>NW_010437127.1:0-227 GCF_000710305.1 Buceros rhinoceros silvestris | reverse complement strand
AGTATAGATCAAAGCCCTCAGGCACAGCATAGAACTGTTTGGGAACGAATAGTCATGGGTAAAGGAACAGGGGATATGAAATCTAAGTCCTCAGTTCTGCCTCATGAAGGCTAAGTGTAAACTGCTCTATTCACTTAAAACCTCTGGCTTCTGACTACATATGAAAAGTCTCACTATTGTCCTTGCAGAAGCCACAAAAGAATCCCCAGATGCAAAGCACCAGCCAG
>NW_010437126.1:0-227 GCF_000710305.1 Buceros rhinoceros silvestris | reverse complement strand
TTCAGAATGTTGCAGTCAACAGCTCAAAGTAGAAAGCAGTGACAAGCAGCATTCCTCACTGGTCAGTATTGGGACTGGAGCTGTTTAACATCTTGTCAGCAACATGGACAGTAGAATTGAGTGCACGCTCAGCAAGTTTGCAGATGTTATCAAGCTCTGTAGTGCAGCGGACATGCTGGAGGGAAGAGATAGTATACAGAGGGACCTTGACAGGCTTGAGACATGGG
>NW_010437125.1:0-227 GCF_000710305.1 Buceros rhinoceros silvestris | reverse complement strand
CTTTAGTTGGGCTATTGATCCCGTCACCTTTCCGGGGGGAGGAGGTCTGATTCCTACCTGACCATTCCCAGCTGCTACCGTGACTCGTAGCTCATCAGTATATCCTTCATGTCTGCGCTACTGCTTGGCACTTTGACCTCTACCTGCACTGGCATGGCAGATCTAAGGACCTCGCTCATGCTGTCCCACAAGCGTAGATGTGCTGCTCCCAGGCTTATCTCCAGTGA
>NW_010437124.1:0-227 GCF_000710305.1 Buceros rhinoceros silvestris | reverse complement strand
TCCTGGCATCCCCTACCCAGGTCCACAAAGAGCCCTGGATACGGGGGAGGCTGGCAAGGAAAGGCACGGCTCCCGGCCCCGCACTGCTGGGTGCTGCGCGAGGGTCCAGAGCCCGTTTTGGAGGCCCTGGACACCTTGTCTTCTACTAGTCCTGTGAGCGTTTTTGTTCTCTGCCACACGCAGGGGCTGGGGCATTGGGACCCCAGCGCCTCTGCCCGACCGCTGCA
>NW_010437123.1:0-227 GCF_000710305.1 Buceros rhinoceros silvestris | reverse complement strand
CCACCGCTCGTGGTCGCTGGCCCAGTGTGGAAGGAGCGTGGCGAGAGCCTGAGTGCAGAGCCGGGGCTTTCCGTGTCCGTGGTTCAATTTGCACAGGGCAAAACAGGATCTGAGACCTCCCGGCAGCAAAGCGCGCTGCTGCTGGGCACCTGGCTCTGTGCTGCGGGCCCAGCCTTTGTGTGTTCACTGCCCGGGCACTGGCGCCCGCCGCAGCGACACGGGAGGTG
>NW_010437122.1:0-227 GCF_000710305.1 Buceros rhinoceros silvestris | reverse complement strand
CTTGCCAGGCTATAAAGTGGGGGCCTCACTGCGCACCGAAACACAAGCCCGCTCACTCCAACTAGAAGCAGCAGCTGCCCAGGTAAGAGGACATAGTCCCCGGGCACCGGGCTGCAGCCGGACCCGAGGAGGGGAGAGGGAAACACAGGGTCTCAGCCGTGACCACCGCTGTGGCCACCACGCCCGGGAGCACCCTGGTGCTCAGTGTCCCGCTACCCTCTGCTCCC
>NW_010437121.1:0-227 GCF_000710305.1 Buceros rhinoceros silvestris | reverse complement strand
GGGAGCTAAGCCCTTAATCATCATGGAATGGTGGAGGGTGGAGGATCTGGAGATCATCTAGAACCATGGAGGACCCCGTGGGATCTAATCTCAGCATCATCATGGACTGGCAGGGGCTGGAAGATCTGAAGATCTTCCTCCATGAAGGTCCCAGCGCTCACGAGGTCCCTCCCCACCCACTCCCCGCCCTGCCCAGGTCCACGAGGGGTCTCACCAAGTTCTGGTGG
>NW_010437120.1:0-227 GCF_000710305.1 Buceros rhinoceros silvestris | reverse complement strand
GAAAAACAGGGGGGCGTCCGTCCGACGGGGAAGCTGATGGTTTTCTTCCCTCTGAAGACGCGCCGCCCCGTGTCCCCGAGCCAGCCGTCCCCTCCCCTCCAAGGCAAGGTAAGCCGGACCCCAAAGGGAAGGCATGGACAACGCAGGTGGGATTTCCGCCCCCCCAGTAGGACACATGGAGATTGGTAAGTAGATACACCCAGAGATGCCTCGACAGCGGGGAGTAA
>NW_010437119.1:0-227 GCF_000710305.1 Buceros rhinoceros silvestris | reverse complement strand
ACAAAAAAGTCGTTATCTCACTCTACTCAGCGCTTGTCATGCCACACCTGGAATACAGGGTTCATTCTGGTTCCTGTATGAAAAAGATGTGGACAGGCTGGAAAGGGTCCATATAAAGACCACAAAGGTTACTGAAGGCCTGGGAAGCCTGTCATATGAGGAAAGACTGTGAGAACTGTTCAGCCTTGAGAAAAGACGGCTTAGGGGAGACCTTATCACCATGTTCC
>NW_010437118.1:0-227 GCF_000710305.1 Buceros rhinoceros silvestris | reverse complement strand
GGCTGACAAAAGTCAATGCTCTGCTCTGCCAAGCTGGTTACTGCAGCCAGGCAGTGGCTGATTTAGCTGCAGTAGGGGCGGGAGGGAGAGAAGGCGGGGCTCTACATTATGCGGAGACAAAACCCATCAGTAATCCACGCAAATGTGCTCTTTAGCTAAACCGCATCTAAAACGGAGGCCAATTTCTGAATGTAGCTTCTCGTTATCTTCTCTAAGTTGTTTGGGAA
>NW_010437117.1:0-227 GCF_000710305.1 Buceros rhinoceros silvestris | reverse complement strand
GGAATGTCTCCCCGCCTGCTCTCAGCTCAGGCCACGTTCAACAGGCAGAGGGGAAATCTGGCCGGAAAACAGAGCCTTGCCCATTCACATTTCTTTTATGGAATAGTTTTAAAAAGGGAGCTGGAGTCTTATTCATTTCTCTTGGTTATTGTTCCCTGGGAGCCTGGAGTGAATCGGCCATCGCTGCGGTGGGTCGGCTGGGCCCTTCACAGATACCCAAACTTGCC
>NW_010437116.1:0-227 GCF_000710305.1 Buceros rhinoceros silvestris | reverse complement strand
CCCTGCCAGCCCCACCAGTCTGGGAGTCTGGGTTCTGTACTGGGGACTCTGGTTTGCTGATGGTTTGTTGTGGTACCACGTTTATCTTGGGAGGTGTGACCCTGGATTGCTTCTCCCCAGGCCATAATGCCGTGGGAACTGTTTGCAAACTGGGCATGAGGGTTTTGAAGAATTGGGAGAGAGAAAGAACCAAGAGCTCGAGGCCGTTCTTACCCTTTAAACTCAGC
>NW_010437115.1:0-227 GCF_000710305.1 Buceros rhinoceros silvestris | reverse complement strand
GCAGTTCTCGCACCTCGCTCTGTGTCTGTGGGGTCACGCTGCTGGGAACCACCTTCCCGACTTGAACATGCACCTTGTGGAGTGGGGGCCGGGGGCTGTGCTGTTGGTGACGGGGTGTGTCTGTCCTCTGCTCCCAGGGGTCGGTGGTGTCGGAGCGGGACTACGAGAGCCTGGTGATGATGCGGCTGCGCCAGGCAGCAGAGCGGCAGGCGGCTCATTAGGAGCAC
>NW_010437114.1:0-227 GCF_000710305.1 Buceros rhinoceros silvestris | reverse complement strand
CAAAGAAGGCCAAGCTATTCCTCAATCAGGAAACGCGAGACGGAGCGCGAAAGGGGGTTGCGTGATGACACAAAATGTTCCCCCAGCACCGCCACACAACTTTATGGCCAGACAACGGGCAGCGCTGGAGTGGACCTGGCCACCTCTGAATCAGTAACTTTAGATTCAACTGCTGTAAAGGCAGTGGCCACCAATGTATTTGGACCACTGGGACGTGGAATGAGTGC
>NW_010437113.1:0-227 GCF_000710305.1 Buceros rhinoceros silvestris | reverse complement strand
GAATGCTACTAGGACAGGAAGTGATGTATTAAAAAATTCTTCACTTTCATCTGCCAGGGCAACAGTTGATACATGCCGACTGTACCAAAATTACATTGATCAGGGTTGTATTCAGCCCTTCACTCTCCATGTTGGTGTGAGTACCAGAATATCGCCACTGCAAGCACATGTTGACAGATCACATCCAGCCTTTCACCTCCCAAGTCCTTCTCCACAGGGCTGCTCTC
>NW_010437112.1:0-227 GCF_000710305.1 Buceros rhinoceros silvestris | reverse complement strand
GGGAGCTGCCCCCCCCTCCCTGGGGACAGAGGCCCACCCCGCCTGTAGCTCCATCAGGACAGAGGGCCACCCTCCAAGCCAGACGCTGAAGAACAGAGTCATGCTGCAGACACCACCAGCACTTCGCACACAGAAGCTCTCCTCCAAGGTGTGTCCCAGCAGCTTCTGCCCACCCTCAAGGTCCCAAAGCCAAGATGAGACACAAAGTGAGCATGACCTGAGAGCCA
>NW_010437111.1:0-227 GCF_000710305.1 Buceros rhinoceros silvestris | reverse complement strand
GGATCAAATCTATAATCAAAACAGCTTTAGCGTGTGTCGGAATATTTTTAAGTATTCTTGTTTGTGTGCCGTGTTCTGTGCAATGTGTGCAGAAACTGGTGGATAGATCACTGAAAGCAGTGTTGGTTCTCAACAAAGAAGGGGGACATGTGGGGATAGCTGGCCATCTATCATCAGCACAAGGCCAGGATGTTACTGCTCTCGTGAGCCGTAAGCCTTGGAATTTG
>NW_010437110.1:0-227 GCF_000710305.1 Buceros rhinoceros silvestris | reverse complement strand
CCCGTTGTCCCCAGGGGGCTGCGGTGGCTCCCTGGGTCCCCTGTTCCCTGTCTCCCCCATTGTCCCCGCTGTCCCCATTGTCCCCAGGGGGCCACGCTGGCTCTCCGGTGACGCTCCCCCCCCATTGTCCCCATTGTCCCCAGGAGGGTGCGGTGGCTCCCTAGGTGACATGTCCCCCCCGTCGTCCCCACGGGGGTGCGGTGGCTCCATGGGTCCCCTGTTCCCTG
>NW_010437109.1:0-227 GCF_000710305.1 Buceros rhinoceros silvestris | reverse complement strand
GGGACAACAGCTCAGGAGAAAAGCCAGGAACCCTGTGGACTCATGACTTCACCGCACGTTTCTGCTCCTGCCACGTTTGCTTCTTACAAGCAGAAGGCAATGCCAACTGGAGGACGACTCCAGGTATCTAAAGCTCACGTGTCCTTTGTGTGCCCATGCAGGCACCTCGATATTCCGGAACTGCCCTCAGGATGGGTCTTGAACAGGTGCAGAGGGTACAGAAGAAA
>NW_010437108.1:0-227 GCF_000710305.1 Buceros rhinoceros silvestris | reverse complement strand
CAGAGCAGACTTAGTGGAACAAGTGACATGTGCACAGAGGGACAAACTAGACCCCAGGATTGCACATCCCAGAAATGCAGCCAGAGGACCCAGGGGGACTCCGGGATCCAGCCACCCAAGCCCTGGTGAGTCCCCAGGAGAGACTTGAGAAACAGGGGCACAGCTCAAGTGGTTGAACAGAGAATGTTTTGCGGTGTCTGGCTGACAAGTCTTGCTCACATGGTGAG
>NW_010437107.1:0-227 GCF_000710305.1 Buceros rhinoceros silvestris | reverse complement strand
GAAATCACTTTTATAGGGTGAAATATCTGACGGCTTCATGTCATAGATACAGCTGGGACGGGACACGGAAGGCTCTGGCCTTTGGGGAGCTGGCCGGCTCACTGCTTCCTTTCTCTCCTGCTCTCCTCGGCCTCCCCAGACCAGCACTGCTGGTGAGGAAGGATCTTTCTCCTCCTTTGCAGGACTACTTGAGCCTCACAAGGTGGGTTAGAAAACTTCCCTGCTTG
>NW_010437106.1:0-227 GCF_000710305.1 Buceros rhinoceros silvestris | reverse complement strand
GGCGGCGAGGCCGGCGGGGCGAGCAGCCTTCCCGTTAGCGCTGGGCACGCGTTGCTCTGCAGCACGTATGGAAAGGCAGCCCCACGCCGCCCTCCGTCTGTCCCTCGTGCCCTGGGATGGGACCTGTGACAGCCCAGCCTGCTCTCCGGTGAGGTGTGAGATCGGGCAACGTGCCAGAGCCTGGAAAACAGCGTCTGTGCGGCTGTGACTCAGCCTAGATGGGGCAG
>NW_010437105.1:0-227 GCF_000710305.1 Buceros rhinoceros silvestris | reverse complement strand
CTGCGTGGACATGAGCAGGGTCCCGTGTCACAGCCTGTTCTGGGGATCCTGCTGCTCCCCAGCTCCTGCTGCCCGTCTTTGATGAAGAGTCACTGCAGGGAAGGGGACAAAAGCTGATCCCCCAGCCCCTTGGTGGGGGATGTGACACCAGGGGATGTGCTGCTGGGCACATGAGGAGCTCTGGCAGAGCTGGAACGGCACCCAACCCCCTGGAGGGTGGAGCCACC
>NW_010437104.1:0-227 GCF_000710305.1 Buceros rhinoceros silvestris | reverse complement strand
TGTGGGTGCTGCGAGCCTGGCACGGGTGCTCCACACCTGGAATGGGTGGTGCAAGTCTGGCACGGGCGCGGTGAACCTGGCGTGGGTGTTGTCAGCCTGGTGTGGGTGCTGCGAGCCTGGCGTGGGTGGCACGGGGCTGCTACGGGTGCTCAAGGCTGGCAAAGGTGCTGCGAGCCTAGCACATGGCCTTTGAGCCTGGCACGGGTGCTGTGAGCCTCGTGTGGGTG
>NW_010437103.1:0-227 GCF_000710305.1 Buceros rhinoceros silvestris | reverse complement strand
GGGGACTTGGGGCAGGCCCTGCCCGGCCCAGGCGGGGCCAGGCTGGCAGTGGCCGTGGGGCTGCTGCTGCTTCTTTTGACCGGGGGGTCTGATGCGCCTCCGGGAGCCCCCGTCAGTCCTGCATCGCTTTGGGCCCCGTGGTGCTGGGGGCAGCTGGGCCACAGGGGTGCCCTGCCCTGTCCCTGCCGGGGGGCAATCTACCTCCATGGGCTCTTCCCGCTCTGCCG
>NW_010437102.1:0-226 GCF_000710305.1 Buceros rhinoceros silvestris | reverse complement strand
AGGACTATGCAGCGGCAGGTAGAGGCGTGTGTCGGTGCCCGCTTCCTGCAAGGAGTGTCAGCTGCGCACCGCGGTTATAAAACTTACTGTTGGTAGCGATGTCGATCAGGAGAGTTTCTTCTGCTTCTAGAAAAGGGAAAAACAGGATCAGGAGGGTTCACTGCAAAGGCTGCAGTAACAGAGTACTTGGAAAAGCCGCTTGCTACCAGCCACCGGAGAGCCCTCA
>NW_010437101.1:0-226 GCF_000710305.1 Buceros rhinoceros silvestris | reverse complement strand
TCAAGCCCTGGAGGTGCATCAGGCAAAGGCAGTGTGTTAAACTGCCTGTGAAATCCCCTTCTAGCCCAGGTCTGCATGGCGTAGTGAGCGCAAGCGCTTACAAAATGTCACGGTTTCTCACCAGCCAGTTTCACGAACCTGCATTTTCCCTTGGGGCCTGAGATTTTAAAACACTTGGAATATATTTCTGTTGTGTTTATTGGCTCCATTTTCACATCAGGGAAAC
>NW_010437100.1:0-226 GCF_000710305.1 Buceros rhinoceros silvestris | reverse complement strand
GGGTTCAGAGGTTTGCCCGTGCTGTGTCTGAAGTGGACTGTATTACCATCCCAAGATTTTCTTGGTGGAGTCAGTAGGATTGCGGTGTTTTAGCTTATTAAATTGGATTTAGATAAAGTGTTGATGGCTGGTAAGAGCTTTTAGGAAAGCAGTTATATGTAAGAATTGTCCTTGCAGGATCATTAAGGTCTTTATAAACTGGCCCAAGGTATTTCAGAGTTTCCAG
>NW_010437099.1:0-226 GCF_000710305.1 Buceros rhinoceros silvestris | reverse complement strand
ACTTTAAAGAAAATTCTGAATTCTAAGAAGACTTGTGACAGGACTTTTGGAGAGCGAGCAGTGTTATTTTAAACCCTTGCCTTTTGTAGTAGATTGAAATTAGATATGTCTTAATTAAGACATCTCGCATTTGTCTTGGCCAATCACATAACAGTTCTTCTGAAAAGTCAAAGCTTTCACTCAGAAGGAAAGTCAATATTCTTTATCATTCAAATCAATGCAATTT
>NW_010437098.1:0-227 GCF_000710305.1 Buceros rhinoceros silvestris | reverse complement strand
GGAGTGTGTTCTCGCCCCCCCGTCCCTGAGCAGCAGCCTGGGACGCTTGTCACAGGGTAAAGGAAAGCCGTCCTGCAGCATGGACGGGGGCCTGCTGTGGCCAACGCGTCGCCGGTGGAAGCCACGGGGACAGTGCGCAAAGACGGGGCCGCTGGCATCGCCCCGACCTTGATGACCACATGAACAGGGGTCTGACGGTGCCAGGCAAGCGCGTCGGCAGAGGGACT
>NW_010437097.1:0-227 GCF_000710305.1 Buceros rhinoceros silvestris | reverse complement strand
GGCGTGCTTTGAGAGCATCGCCCGCCTGCCTTAAGGAGCAGCACCCAATGCAGGAATCTCGCCGTGCCTATTCCCGAGGTCAGGGGGCCGCAGAGCCCTCCTACCCCTCTGGGCGTCCCGGTTCGTTCCTCCCGTGAGACGGCACCCGAACACCTTACAGTGCACCCAGACGCCTCCGAAGGTGCGCCTGTCCCCGGTGCTGCCGCCGCCTTTAAAGCGCTTGGCTC
>NW_010437096.1:0-227 GCF_000710305.1 Buceros rhinoceros silvestris | reverse complement strand
CGGCCCCGGTGTGGGTTAAGCCCACTGATGGAATGGTTTGGGGTTGTTTTTTTGCCAGTGCAGTATTTCCACTGGAAGCACCTTTGACCACGAGGTTCTTTCCCACCAAAGGTGAGCCGGCATATCTGTGCCCATGCTTTCCCCCATCCTAAATGCTGCCGCACTTCTTCTCGTGGGCTCCTGGACCGCCTGGTCCCTGCACCAGCGCCCCTTGTGCTGCATACGGG
>NW_010437095.1:0-226 GCF_000710305.1 Buceros rhinoceros silvestris | reverse complement strand
CCTGCCCCTTCTGCCATAGGCCATAGACATTCCTTTCTTCCTTGTTTTGCACCTCAGATGTGAGGTCCTGAGCTGTAGAGGCACCCAGGGCTAGTTGGAAGAAGAGAGAAGAAAAATGCATTTTTTTGTACCTCCTGCCCTGCAAGCAGCCAAACACGTCGCCATCTGCTGGTTTTTCAGGGCCATTGGTCTTCTCATCATTTACAGCTCAAACATGTCTTGACTT
>NW_010437094.1:0-227 GCF_000710305.1 Buceros rhinoceros silvestris | reverse complement strand
TGACTCGTCACCAAGCCGAGACTCATCCCTTGCCATCACCAGCCTGCGGCCCCCCATCATCATCCACAGCTCCGGCAAGAAGTATGGCTTCACCCTGCGAGCCATCCGCGTCTACATGGGCGACAGCGACGTCTACACTGTCCACCACATGGTCTGGGTGGGTGGCCTGGGCTCCACGTGGGGAGGGCCTGGCGGTGCCAGACATGGCGTTTCCTGGTAGGAAAAAC
>NW_010437093.1:0-226 GCF_000710305.1 Buceros rhinoceros silvestris | reverse complement strand
CCAGATTTTCCTACTTTATATTCAAGGAACAAATTAAAGAATAATTGAGATCCTTTTCAGATCTTTTATAAGTGAATATATAAAGCTGCAGCTCCAGGTGGCAAAGCAATTAGCTGATGAATAAAATCAACCACACTGTCATTCGTCAGATGTTTAAATTCTATAAGCCAGATAAATTAGTGTGTTCCTTAAGCCAAGTAAACGGTCACGCTCTTCGTGTTACCCC
>NW_010437092.1:0-227 GCF_000710305.1 Buceros rhinoceros silvestris | reverse complement strand
CAGGTAGTGCTGTTTGAAGGCCTCTCTCCAGGACCATGGCTCCACACCAGGCTGGTTGGGCCAGTTGGGGTGTCGGTGTCCCAGACAGCCCAGGCAGAGCTGCCGCCAGTGCATTTTGCCCAGGCTGAGGACAAGCTTGTACCAGGCTCTGCAGACCAAGGTGCATCGGCCCAGGCGGGACAAGTAGGACAAGATGAGCTGCCACAGCTGCACCGGCGAGCCCCCAA
>NW_010437091.1:0-226 GCF_000710305.1 Buceros rhinoceros silvestris | reverse complement strand
TATTACTTTTTGTCACTTAACCAATTTTTATCTTCTATTATCCTACTTTTTGTTAGGGCTTTCTTTGAGAGCGGATCGTAACAGATGTGGTAGTTACAGTCTGTAACACACCAAACACTTTGAATAAAACTTTATTCATGTTAGGAGAAATATGGTGTATTTATCTTATTTTCTTGAATTGGTTGCTGTCATCTTAAATTGTATTCCTCGCATAAGCTCATAAATT
>NW_010437090.1:0-226 GCF_000710305.1 Buceros rhinoceros silvestris | reverse complement strand
TTGTCTGAACCACAAAACCTGCTGCCTGACAAGACCAGCCGGTTCACTTGCAAAGGGAAGCAGATCCACCACTTCCTGTGGGTCAGCAGCTTTGCAGAATACACCGTGATCCCAGAGTACGCCGTTGCCAAGATAGATGCTGCTGCACCTCTGGACAAAGTCTGCTTGCTCAGCTGTGGGTTTTCCACAGGCTACGGGGCTGCCATCAACACCGCCAAGGTTGGTA
>NW_010437089.1:0-227 GCF_000710305.1 Buceros rhinoceros silvestris | reverse complement strand
TTCCCCTCCCAGCAGCCCCTCCCAGGGGTGGGCTCAAGGGCTTTTTCCTGGCTCCGGGGTGCCTGTCATTCTGTGCCGCATCTGTGTAACGAGTTGTCAGGTCTCTGCTCCCCGCCCTGCCCCCCTGTGCTGCCTCCCCAGCTGCAAACCAGGGCCGGGGCAGTGCTGGCTCGGGTGAAAACCAGCCCCAGGCTGGTTTTGCGATGAAAACAGGAAAACGCTTTGCC
>NW_010437088.1:0-227 GCF_000710305.1 Buceros rhinoceros silvestris | reverse complement strand
GATGAGCCCAGCACAGGGGGGGCTGCTGGGCAGGAGAGATGCTGATGGAAAGGGCTGGGTGGGCGCAGGCTGGGGCTGGAGGGCGAGGTGCCTGGGCAGCACTCCTGAGACGAACAGTGGGACGTGTGTCACTGCTTCTTCACCTCCCTGGTACCAGGGCTCTGGCACAGGCCAGGGGCTGAGCAGGGGCGCTGCCAGCAGGTGAGAGGCAGCTCCCCCGGACAGCT
>NW_010437087.1:0-226 GCF_000710305.1 Buceros rhinoceros silvestris | reverse complement strand
AGAATGAATTTTATTCTAAAACAACAGCTAACTAAAATATGTCAAGAAACTTCATCAAGCTGGCCAAAAGCATCACCTTTGGTCCTTCTTCAGATAACGATAAAACCTAGGACAATATTACAAGTATGTCCGTATGAAATCTTATATGGCAAACCGCATCAGGCCATCATGGTTCCAGGAGAGGAAGAAATGAAGGGTCCAATTGAGTTAAGTCAGTATCTTATTA
>NW_010437086.1:0-227 GCF_000710305.1 Buceros rhinoceros silvestris | reverse complement strand
CAGCTGCGCGCTACGTGCCAGCCCTGAAGGTGCCAGCTGACCCCACCACAGCCCTGCTTCACCCTTGGGCATCTTGGGCTGGAGGCTTTGCTTTTCTTCCTTAAATCCTTTTTTTCTTGTTTTTAATTCTGCCGCGCAACCAAGGTAGAACGGGCAGTGATGCACCAGCAGCGCTCTTTGCCCGGGGATAAATGACGGCCCCGCAACCGCTCTGCTGCCACCCAGAG
>NW_010437085.1:0-227 GCF_000710305.1 Buceros rhinoceros silvestris | reverse complement strand
TGAGAGCATCGCCCATGCACTGGGAACACCGCGCAGTCCCCAGCCTGCGACAGCTGGGTCCCAACCAACCAGGCAGAGCCCGGCGTCTTGGGGTGGCTGAGCCAGCTGTCCTGCCCTGACTCCACCACTCTCCCTGGAGTCAGACAGGAGGATTTATATGCATTTTGAGTTCATTTTTATGGCCAGCACCTGTGAGGCCAGGGCCAGGCGGGGATAACCGAGGGGAG
>NW_010437084.1:0-226 GCF_000710305.1 Buceros rhinoceros silvestris | reverse complement strand
AAAAAAAAGTTAAACATGAATACGTTAGTTATGATTTTGGTTTGGCATTCAGAGTCTGTAACACTCACCGGGCACCGATTCTATTGTGATCTTAATTGCCTTCAAATCCCTTTTTGATTTAAATAGGAAATGGAGACAATTATCATCTTTCAAGGCTTCTGGCTCTCTCCAGGTTTGTTGTTGCTTCTAACATGTGGCAGGACCTGCTGTTTCAAGGTTAACTTGG
>NW_010437083.1:0-226 GCF_000710305.1 Buceros rhinoceros silvestris | reverse complement strand
TGTAATGCGCGCGCGGTGCCACAGCCAAAGCCCTGCGTGTCCCTCAGCCAGGTTTGTCACCCGGCTCCTCCGTGAGCTGCGAGGCCATGTCACTAATGAACACATCCAGCCGGCTGAGAGCCCGCGGCCGCTAATTGAAAGCGCTCACAGTTGGGAATTGATGGGGGTTTGGCACGCTCCCTGCGCCGGTAACGACCTGCCTTGCAAAAACCCACGTCTGCGAAAG
>NW_010437082.1:0-226 GCF_000710305.1 Buceros rhinoceros silvestris | reverse complement strand
GAGCCTCCCACAATTCCTCGCTACATTGAAATACAGAGGCAAAACATTTGCCCACAACTTGTGCCACAATACCACCTTTGGTCACCTCTACGGCACCTCTGAAACCCCTTGGTTCTTTATTTGCAGCACTTCCACGTGGCCCCACCTACTCCAGAAGTCTCCCAGTCTCCCGGCAAGCTTCAAGCCTGACCTCAGACACAGCTGCTAGAACGGAGCAAATGTAGCT
>NW_010437081.1:0-226 GCF_000710305.1 Buceros rhinoceros silvestris | reverse complement strand
AGACCACGGCAGGCAGGTGGTGAGGAGGGAGCAAACTGCTGCCCTGCTGGACAGGACACAGCGGCTTTGGCTGTGCGTGGACAGGCTGGGGTTAGAACCGTGGCACACTGCGGCGGGGAGCGGTGCAGGGGCCAGGTAGGTCCCCTCGATCCGAGCCCTGCTGCTGGGATCAGCTCTTGGGGACACCCTGGAAGCGCACTGACGGCTCTGGGCTGGGCGTCTCTGC
>NW_010437080.1:0-226 GCF_000710305.1 Buceros rhinoceros silvestris | reverse complement strand
GAGCGCCTGCTGCAGCAGAAGCAGCCCGGGGGACAGGTCAACTCCAGCCGCTACAAGACGGAGCTGTGTCGCCCTTTCGAGGAGAACGGGGCGTGCAAGTACGGTGACAAGTGCCAGTTCGCCCACGGCATCCACGAGCTGCGGAGCCTCACCCGCCACCCCAAGTACAAGACCGAGCTCTGCCGCACCTTCCACACCATCGGCTTCTATCCCCCAACGACACCAC
>NW_010437079.1:0-226 GCF_000710305.1 Buceros rhinoceros silvestris | reverse complement strand
AGGTCACCACTAAACCATATCCCTCAGCACCGCATCTACACGACTTTCAAACACCTTCAAGGACAGGGATTCCACTACTTTCCTGGTCAGTCTGTTCCAACGCTTAACAACCCTTTTGGTAATGAATTTTTTCCTAATATCCAGATTAAACTCCTTGTAGGGGGACATCACATCTGCTAACCTCCAGTTGACAGGACCTCTCTGGTTAGCCAGGACTGCTGGTAAA
>NW_010437078.1:0-226 GCF_000710305.1 Buceros rhinoceros silvestris | reverse complement strand
TAAATGCACTCTGAGTCCCCACCTCAACCCAAATGCTGCATTCTGCTACAAGCTGACAAGATAATTGTTAGGTAATCACACCGTCTTCATTTCCAAGTGAAGCAAAGATGCAGCAGCAAGAGAATGTACTGGCATGACAAAATTACATGTTTGTCCGCTTTTCAAAAAATATCCAGCTGGCCTGTTTGTTACTAAGTAAGCAGTGGGCTGGAAGGAAACGATGGCT
>NW_010437077.1:0-226 GCF_000710305.1 Buceros rhinoceros silvestris | reverse complement strand
GCCGGCAGCCACATCCCCGCTGTCTGCTGACTCACAGGCGTGTTTTTCTCACTCCTCGCTCCCCCTCTAAACACCTCCTAACAGCTCATGAATTTTATAAACTAAACTCATTGTAACCAAACCATGAAATTGCAAATTTAACTCTGTCAACAAACAAAGCCTTGGCAGGGAGCTGGCGCTGCCCAAGGCAGGGCTGCTGGGCTGCCTGGTAACCCGGCGAGGGGGG
>NW_010437076.1:0-226 GCF_000710305.1 Buceros rhinoceros silvestris | reverse complement strand
GCTCACCACGTCCCATCCGATCACAGGGATACACCTGGCTGTGCCAAGGTTCCGGGGAGCCGTAGGACCCCATTTCTCTCTCTGAGACCCCACCACCACTCTGCACACCAAGCTGTGACAAAAACGATGGTTAGAGCCCTGCACCAAGTCAATCTGCTGCCAGCCTGGGGCACACTCATTCTGGGAGCATCACCTTCCCTGAGAGGGCCTTTACTGACCCCCGCCC
>NW_010437075.1:0-226 GCF_000710305.1 Buceros rhinoceros silvestris | reverse complement strand
TCTGCAGAAGGATTAGCGCGTTAAATATATTAAACCATCTGCCAGCAGTACGAATTGGTCGCTTTTAAGTTAAACATCCGTGAAAGAGACTTTAAAAAATATCACTAATACAGCGCTAATAAACTAATAATAATAATAGTAAGGCGGTGATCGGCGATCCCGGCTCTTTAAAAGCGACTCGTGCGGGGGTGGCGCGGTGCGGCGCGGGTGCGAGCAGCACTATTTT
>NW_010437074.1:0-226 GCF_000710305.1 Buceros rhinoceros silvestris | reverse complement strand
TGCAATTACACTAGAAAAAGTGGAGGACTGGAGCTCTGCCAGCTAGATGCCAAAAGAAGTAAGTGAACGGTGCTGGGAACCAGGCACCTTGGTTCAGAGCTAGGCTGCTTGTGACCGCAGAGAGGAGGAGGAAGGTGACAAATGAGCACGGATTCTACCAATAAATTTGGCTGTTAATCTCTGCATTGATAGCAGCCAAATTTATTGTGCTAGTGGAGAGGGGTCA
>NW_010437073.1:0-226 GCF_000710305.1 Buceros rhinoceros silvestris | reverse complement strand
GTGCCCTGCCGCAGTGCCACCCTGCACCCCCTGGCACACCCCCAGTAAGTGCTGCACCCCCCCTCCATCCCCCTGTACTCCACAGCACCCTGCGGCACCCTGACTCCTCTCTGTCCCCAGGCTCTGGGCGCAGGACATCGAGAACGCTGACACAGAGCGGCTCTGCCAGCTGGCCAATGCCTCCCAGCCCCGTCCCCGCATCCTCCTGACCCCAGGTGAGCTCCTG
>NW_010437072.1:0-226 GCF_000710305.1 Buceros rhinoceros silvestris | reverse complement strand
AGTCTGAACAACATTCTTGCTGCCTCAGTGAGTTGAAGTGCCAGCGGTGCTTGGTCAGCAGCAGCTCCAAGTGCTCTGGGTTTGTGTTGCGCTGTTGCAGAGGCTCGCAGGGTGCTGCAGCACCCCAGCCAGCTCGGTGCAGGATGGAGCCCCAGCCCCGGACCCGCCTCGGTGCGCGGTTGAGGAGGAAAGTCGATGGTTCCAGGGCGGTGCGGGTGCAGGGCTG
>NW_010437071.1:0-226 GCF_000710305.1 Buceros rhinoceros silvestris | reverse complement strand
TGCTTTTCCTTCCAGGGAAGGAGCTGCCATGGGAATCTTCCGGGTTTCCCTGGTGGTGATTACAGTCATTGCCAACCACCTGCTCCTCTTCCCTGAAGAGAATGGCACTGTCCCCAAGGAGGCACAGGAAAACATCCAGAAGATGAAGGAGCAGGAGAAGAGTCTTTGTCTGGAGCAGATGCGCTTGGAACAAGGGATCGCAGAACAGGAAGCCAGACAAAAGGCT
>NW_010437070.1:0-226 GCF_000710305.1 Buceros rhinoceros silvestris | reverse complement strand
AACTTTCCCGAGCCACCCACACCATTTTGAACGAGGAAACGAAGGGGGGAAAAACACACCAGTGTTACCCAGAGCTGAAGAGGGCCCCTGCAGAGTACCACAGCACACACGCCAAACAATGAGGGCTGCAGGTGGGGGTGGCGGATCTGCTAATCGGCCAGCTTGTGCGGCATTGCCCGTTGACAACCTCTGTCCAGATCCCTCTGTAGAGCTTTCCCACCCTCAG
>NW_010437069.1:0-226 GCF_000710305.1 Buceros rhinoceros silvestris | reverse complement strand
CGAGGGGGGTTTGGAGAGGACTCAGTATCTCCCCAGTGAGTTTGGGGAGGACCCGGTGTCTCCCAGGGGGTCTTGGGGACCATCCAGGTGGGTTTGGGGAGGACCCGACATCTCCCCAGTGTGTTTTGGGGATGATCTGGGGAGGTTTGGGGGGACCCAGAGTCTCCCTGGGGTGTTTGGGGAGGATCCAGGTGGGTTTTTGGGGAGCATCTGGGGGGTTTTGAGG
>NW_010437068.1:0-226 GCF_000710305.1 Buceros rhinoceros silvestris | reverse complement strand
CTTGCAGAGCCTGGTCCCGGCCGGGGTGGAGGCGGACCTGAGCCAGCTGAGCGAGGAGGAGAGGAGGCAGATCGCCGCTGTCATGTCAAGGGCGCAGGGGCTGCCCAGAGGGAACCTCGCCGGCGCGGAGCCGCCTCCCATGCAAAGGCACGCACGGAAAATCTCCCTTCTCCCGGTCCTCCCTTCCCCCCTTCTCCGTCTCCTCGCGGTGGGGCGGGGGGCGAGT
>NW_010437067.1:0-226 GCF_000710305.1 Buceros rhinoceros silvestris | reverse complement strand
TTTTTTGTTGTTGTTGTTGTTGTTGTTGTTTGAAGAAACACTCCTCCTAAACAGAGAAGAAAAAGAAATCAGGAGTTTTGTAGATATAGACATCTCAAGATGTATTTCCTATTTTGAGTGAGGGGAAAATGAAAATAAAAATAGTAGAACTCCATCCTTTACTTAGTCATTTTTAATACCAGAGTCCTAAAAGCTGCTTTGGAAGGTGAACACACATTACAGAAAT
>NW_010437066.1:0-226 GCF_000710305.1 Buceros rhinoceros silvestris | reverse complement strand
AGGAGAACCGGCTGCTCGCATCCGGCATTGCAGCTGCTGGAACCTGGCCGATGCTTGGCTGAGCTGCAAGGTGCTGTGGGGCAGCAGCAGAGCCAGGGCTTGGGGGCCTGATGGGGGAGGAGAGCAGGAGAGCAAACTGCTCTCCCACCTCCCTTCCACATGCTTCCCCAGGAGCTCATCCCAGAGGCTGCAGCAGCCAAGTTGGCCATCTGCTGGGGATGGCTCT
>NW_010437065.1:0-226 GCF_000710305.1 Buceros rhinoceros silvestris | reverse complement strand
TTGCAGTGATGATAGGGCTGAGTTGGAAGTTCTCCTGCAAAAATGGTCCTTGAAATAGTATTCATACTATCACAAAAAGGAGAAAAGGCATTTGGTGTTCTGAGATGCGGTTGTAATAGGACATTGAAAAACATTTAGGAGAAGGAAAATTAAAAATCTACACTCGATATTTTCCCCACTGTCAGAAACTCCATAGAAAATCAGCTTGAGACACCACCTTTCTTAA
>NW_010437064.1:0-226 GCF_000710305.1 Buceros rhinoceros silvestris | reverse complement strand
GGCCGCGCTTTCAACCGCGGATCCCAAAGCATTTTGTCATGTTCATTAAGGAAACCTCGCGGCTCCCTTGGGAAAGGCACTTGTATTATTTTACGCCTTGTAATTAGGAAAACTGAGGCACAGAGGAGACAAGTGAAATTACCAGCATTACGGCAACGCTCTGTGGCAGAGCTGAAAACGGGACCCAAAAGGCAGGAACCCCAGAACGCATTTTTTCCCCCGAATG
>NW_010437063.1:0-226 GCF_000710305.1 Buceros rhinoceros silvestris | reverse complement strand
CAACCCCCCAGCTCTCCCAGTGAGAGAAGGGACTGCAGAAACTTCCCGGCCACCCTTCCGGAAGGCTCAGCGGTGGAGTAAGGTGGCTTGAAGGGACATGGGCTTGTACCCCCGGGGACAGACCCGGCTTCCCACGCCCTGCCAAGGGAACCGAAGGCCCATTACTGCCATTAAGGCATTAACTGGCTGGCGTGACACAGCGGGGGCAGGCTGCCGGGGCGGAGCC
>NW_010437062.1:0-226 GCF_000710305.1 Buceros rhinoceros silvestris | reverse complement strand
TGTCTGTATTGCTTTTATGAGATGTAGTCAGTTAAGTGTTCGCTTAAGGAAGAGTGTATTCTGTGTGAGAACTTGTATCTAATGGAGACAGTTCAAATTTTGAAGGAATCTCTTTTCAGAAACTGCTAATTCTTGCCAGTTTTGTCAAATTACATTTGCAAATTCATCTATTCCTGAGTTATGGGATGCAAATATTCCTTCAAAATTGTTTTCTTATCATCTTTTT
>NW_010437061.1:0-226 GCF_000710305.1 Buceros rhinoceros silvestris | reverse complement strand
TAAAGGCAGCTCCCCTTCCACCCAAAACACCAGCCTCGGGGTATCGCTTCCAAAACACCTCCCCCCTCGGGAGAGAGCCAGGGACGAGGGGGCAGATCTCTTACAAGGCCAAAGAGAAAAAGAAAAATAGGAAAATAAAAGAGACAAAACCTATGGCAGGATTCCTGGGCTCCAGCAGCACCGAGTGGCAGCAGCCCTCAGCAGCAGAGGCCACCCTTTCGCGGAT
>NW_010437060.1:0-226 GCF_000710305.1 Buceros rhinoceros silvestris | reverse complement strand
TCTGGCCCCATTCTCCTGACACCCACCCTTTGGCTATAGATAAGCACTGATCAGATCCCCTCTCAGTCGTCTCCAGGCTAAACAGGCCCAGGTGTTTCAGCTTTTCCTTGGCACAGAGATGCACCAGTCCCCTCATTGTCTTCATATCCTCCACTGGGCTCTCTCCAATAGTCCCCTGTCTCTCTTGAACTGGGGAGCCCAGAATGGACACAGGACTCCAGATGTG
>NW_010437059.1:0-226 GCF_000710305.1 Buceros rhinoceros silvestris | reverse complement strand
CAGGAGGAGGAGGTGGAGGCGAGACAGCGAGATTCAAGGTCCAAATTCAACGAGAAAAAAAACAACCACATCGTGCCCCTTCTCTCCAATCTTTCAGCTGCCCTGATTTTAAAATCTCCCTCTAGCACAAAGGGAACCAGCCGACCTCACACGCTGCCAGAGCTGCCGGAGCCTGTGCAAAGGGGCCAACACGGATGGGGGCCGGACCCGGGAACTACTGACGGAG
>NW_010437058.1:0-226 GCF_000710305.1 Buceros rhinoceros silvestris | reverse complement strand
AGGCAGAAAAATTCTAAACCTGTGCTTAGTAATCACCACACCCTGGAGGAGCCTATACTCACTGCAACCAAGGAAGTCCTTGCATCAGTTGCATGTAGGCATTGTCTACAGGTGCTTGTGAAGTGGCTCTTTTCCACATCCAGAGAAGCCCCAAAGGACAGGTTCCCCATGTCTAATGTGCATCTAAAAAACAAGCACTGTCCACTAAAGCACACTTTTTAGTAGC
>NW_010437057.1:0-226 GCF_000710305.1 Buceros rhinoceros silvestris | reverse complement strand
TAATGCCTTAGCCACTTCATCCACCAGTAACTTCATTCCCCAGTAACTTCATTTCCCAGCAACTTCATCCCCCAGTTCCCTCAGGACCGACAGAGGGACCCATCAGGTCTCCAGGACTTGTGCACCTTCCGATTCCTTAGATGGACCTGATCTTCTCTGACACTAAACGGGTTTTCACTCTCACAGTCCCTGTCTTTGCCTTCTGCAAATTGGATGGTGTGGCTGG
>NW_010437056.1:0-226 GCF_000710305.1 Buceros rhinoceros silvestris | reverse complement strand
CCAATCTCTTTTTACGCTGTACTAATACAGTAGCAAGTCTGGTTCATCCCAATTGAATTGGCATGTGAAGAAGAGTTATTATTTCTGTTTTGCCTCATGGTGAATTAATGTAGAGAGCTATCTTTAAGGCTCTCTTGCTCTTCTTCATCCTTCATCCCTTATTTTTCTATAAAAATGTTTTCAAGTGGTGTCAGTGAAAAGTATGACTCTTCCACTGCTTGGCTAC
>NW_010437055.1:0-226 GCF_000710305.1 Buceros rhinoceros silvestris | reverse complement strand
GGACAGGCCCCGCGGGGAGTGGGGAAGGGCTCGTGTCAAAGTGCTCTCACAGCTAAGATGACTAAATTTCACCTGACATCCTTTCCTCCTGAACCGATCTGAGAACTCCGGAGATGGGCATCCCCCAGTGGAGATGAAAGTGGGGACACTGCCACCACTGGGGACACTGCTACAACCCCACTAGCTCCAGGGAGCCGCTGGCCTCCGCAGCCCCAACGCAACCCCC
>NW_010437054.1:0-226 GCF_000710305.1 Buceros rhinoceros silvestris | reverse complement strand
AGCTCAAAGAGACAAAATCTTGGTGTCAGTGGGAGGTGTTCCAGCTGTATGGTGAATTATATCCCCACTTTTCATCTCAAGCTGAGCACTGATTAAACTTAATGCAAAGGGCTACCAGAAAAGATTATTTGTTTTCAGCTGTAATGAGGAAAGAGCATGTGAGCTGTAGAGTGATAAAGAAAATGTATGTTTGCACTTAGGAACACAATTAGGATTGAAATACACT
>NW_010437053.1:0-226 GCF_000710305.1 Buceros rhinoceros silvestris | reverse complement strand
TTATAAGCGACCAATAAACCACCAATTAAACCAACAATAAGACAACAATAACCCAAGAGTTAAGCCAAGAGTAAGCCAACAAGCCAACAATAAACCAAAAATGAAATCAACAATAACCCTAGAATTAAGCCAACAATTAAGCCAACAGGAAAGCAAAAATTAGGCCAAACATAATCCAACAATAAACCAAGAATGAGCCAACAATAAGCCAACAAGAAACCAACAA
>NW_010437052.1:0-226 GCF_000710305.1 Buceros rhinoceros silvestris | reverse complement strand
GATCCTGCAGGTAGATCTTCACCATGCTCACTTTTTCAGACTCTTCTGTGAGCTCCACCCTGCTGATGTTTGCAAACTCTGCCAGACTCGTTATGATGTTGAGCTTATTATTGATAATCTGGCTCACTCCGTACTTGGCACCCACCAGCAAGGCCACATACGACTCTCTGTCCTGTAGCTGTAGGAGGAGAGGTTAAATCCTGTAGTCAAAATCTGAGCAGGAACC
>NW_010437051.1:0-226 GCF_000710305.1 Buceros rhinoceros silvestris | reverse complement strand
GTGGCCTCGGTGGGGCCCGGCGGCGGCGGGAGGGAGCCGCCGTTTCTGCGCAGGGTAAATTAATCCTTTGTTGCTCCTCAGCTATTTCTTTGCTCGGGTTGGGATGGAAGAAAATCAACTCGTTTTTCTTGCTGCCCTTCCTGTTTAGGGTGACACAGGGTCTCTTCACATGACAGCAGCAAGAGATGCTTGGACTCTGTAATTACATCTCAGCCACGGCCAGGCA
>NW_010437050.1:0-226 GCF_000710305.1 Buceros rhinoceros silvestris | reverse complement strand
AGTGTATTTCAATCCTAATTGTGTTCCTAAGCGCAAACATACATTTTCTTTATCACTCTACACCTCACATGCTCTTTCCTCATTACAGCCGAAAACAAACAATCTTTTCTGGTAGCCCTTTGCATTAAGTTCAATCAGTGCTCAGCTTGAGATGAAAAGTGGAGATATAATTCACCATACAGCTGGAACACCTCTCACTGACACCAAGATTTTGTCTCTTTGAGCT
>NW_010437049.1:0-226 GCF_000710305.1 Buceros rhinoceros silvestris | reverse complement strand
CAGAGTCATGGACTTTGGGAGATGGCCCCTGCTCCAGCATGGGATCCTCCATGGGCCATAGGTGGGATTCTGCCTCTCCATTGCTTTCTAAGGCCTGCAAGGGCGCAGCCTTCCATCTCTTTATGGGCTGAAGAGGAATGGCTGCTCTGCTGTTCCTCTCCCACTCCTTGCGCACTGACCTGGGTATTCACATGATTGTCTCTCTCCTGTCCCATTCCTCTCCAAA
>NW_010437048.1:0-226 GCF_000710305.1 Buceros rhinoceros silvestris | reverse complement strand
AGCTACGTCGGGGGGCTCCAGACACTGGGTACTGACCCGTTACCTCCCTTTCGGCATGGGCACCCGTAACCCGGTGTAGGAGGAGCGGGCGAAGCGCACACTGGACGTTGTCCTTCCCAGTGCCATACTTACAGCAGCTGCAGGGAGGGCAGGTGGGAAAACATCCTGTCCTTGACTTCGGAGAAGGTCCCGTTTACCAGGCTCCTGCAAAAAGAAAAGCCACCCG
>NW_010437047.1:0-226 GCF_000710305.1 Buceros rhinoceros silvestris | reverse complement strand
AGTCCATCCCTGAAGGACTGCACCCTGTGGAGGGGACACATGCTGGTGCAGTTTGTGAGGAACTGCAGCCCGTGGGAAGGACTCACATTGGACAAGATCACGAAGAACTCTCTCCCATGGGACAGACTCCACAATGGAGCAGGGGAACAGCGTGAGCAGTCTTCTGCTCCTGAGGAGGAGCGAGTGACAGAAAAAGCCTGTTAAGAACTGACCAGATCCCCCATTC
>NW_010437046.1:0-226 GCF_000710305.1 Buceros rhinoceros silvestris | reverse complement strand
CACCCCTCCCTTCTTCCCAGGCTTAACTTTAATCTCAATTTCTCTACCTCCTCCCACCCAAGCAGGTGTACATGGGTACAAGGAATGAGGAGCATGGTCAGATCATCACACATTGTCTCTGCTGATCCTTTCTCTGCAGGAGGAGGAATCCTCACATTTTTCCCCTGCCCCAGCATGGGGTCCCTCCCATAGCACACAGTTCTCCATGAACTTCTCCAACATGAGT
>NW_010437045.1:0-226 GCF_000710305.1 Buceros rhinoceros silvestris | reverse complement strand
GCAGGGGCCCCCCGCCGCGCTGCCGCCCTACGTGCGTGATGAGGCCCAGCACAGGATCTGCAGGTAGGGGGGAGTCAGGGGGCCCTTCCCCGCTGTTTCAGCCCACGACGCCGTGTCCGTCTGTCCCTCCATGCCGCGTCCCTCCCTTGCAGGGCAGAGATGGAGCAGCAGAGCCAGGAGGTCCCACTGCAGGATGAGGAGCCCAGCAGGAGCTGAAGGGGTTGAG
>NW_010437044.1:0-226 GCF_000710305.1 Buceros rhinoceros silvestris | reverse complement strand
AAGGAAGGTGATACTGCCCAAATAAAGTGATACTCAGCTATGTGCAACCTCTGCTGTGGAAAAAAATATCCCCTTGTCAGGATGCTGACTGCTGACAGAACATCCTCTGCGGAGCGAGCCAGTGAATGTCTATGGCTCCAGCTCTGCCTCAGCTCAGCCTTGAGGCCAGCTTGAAGAGTGAGGAGGGCTCAACCATTGAGTCACAGACTGGTTTGGGTGGGAAGGG
>NW_010437043.1:0-226 GCF_000710305.1 Buceros rhinoceros silvestris | reverse complement strand
TGGCAGCGTGTGTGAAGCAAAGGGATGTCACTGAGTCCCTTCATGCAGAAAAAATGGCCCCCGCTGACATTCATCAACGCTGCTCAACATTTACAGAGACCGAGCAGTGGGGGTCAGCACAGCGAGGCGGTGGGTGCCGTGTTCCAGCAGTGGTGGCAGCGGCGGTGCAGGTTTTTACCAGCGCGGCGTGCAGGGTCTTGTTCATGGCTGGTGAAAATGCACAGCC
>NW_010437042.1:0-226 GCF_000710305.1 Buceros rhinoceros silvestris | reverse complement strand
TGCTGCAAGGAGTGAACATTCCTCACCCTGGAATGTGACGAAAATTGTTTCTTGGCTCTCCTTTTCCAAGAAGAGGAGGTAGAGCCTTTTGAAGTAATCTGGGTATTCATACGGCTTTTCTCAGTACAGTGAGACTTCTTGTTCCCTAGATAAAGCAAAAGGACAGAAAGAATAACTCGGACACGTTATATGAAGTTGTCTGCCTAGAAAGTGAATCGGAAAGGGA
>NW_010437041.1:0-226 GCF_000710305.1 Buceros rhinoceros silvestris | reverse complement strand
GTCCCCCCCAGCCCTCACCTATCACTATGAGACCCAGTGCATCCCCACGCCGGCCGCCTGGTTTGCCCACCAGCTGCCCGTCTGGTTCCAGAAGTTCAGTGTGGTGGCCACCTATGTCATCGAGATTGCCATTCCCCTCCTCTTCTTCGTGCCCATCCGTCGCCTGCGGCTCTTCGCCTTCTACAGCCAGGTGGGTGGGGGAGCTCGGGGGGAGAAGCCTCCAGCG
>NW_010437040.1:0-226 GCF_000710305.1 Buceros rhinoceros silvestris | reverse complement strand
TACCCGGCGCTCCGCCGTGAAGGGCTGGGGCCTGGGGTAGGTGGCAGCGTCTCTCGTTCCCTCCCGGCTCTGCCACACAGTCCCGCATGAAACCTCCCGATGCGCCAGCATGAGCTGGTCCCTTCAGCTCCGTTTAATCACTCTGCTCTCCAGGGGCTCCAAGCTAAAGCTGAGGCACGATCCCCGTGGGCCGAGGAACCCGTTCACTCGCTGGGAAGGGCAGTTC
>NW_010437039.1:0-226 GCF_000710305.1 Buceros rhinoceros silvestris | reverse complement strand
TCACAAACACGCACTCTGGGTGCATTCCTCGTGCTGGCAGAAATGGAAACTGCCTCATTGATAGGTGGTAGGTGAAAGCCTGCAGAGACCAAAAAGGACCTTGTAAAGTGGAAGGTGCTGGACAGGGTGGCTCTGGGCTTGGAAAGTCCTACAGATGCTGCTGGAGCTGGGTAATTGACATTTGTTGTCCCAAAGACCTCCAAGCACAACAATTAACTGCTAATGT
>NW_010437038.1:0-226 GCF_000710305.1 Buceros rhinoceros silvestris | reverse complement strand
AGAGGGAGAGGGAGAGGGAGAGGGAGAGGTTAGAAGGAACCTATAGTGATCATCTAGTCCAACTCCCTGACCAATGCAGGGCAGAACAAAAGATAAAGCTTGTTATTAAGCACATTGTCTAAATGCCTCTAAATGCCAACACTGACAGGTTTGGGGCATCAACCATCTCTCTAGGAAGTCTGTTCCAGTGTTTCACCACCCTCTCAGTGAAGAAATGCTTCCTAAT
>NW_010437037.1:0-226 GCF_000710305.1 Buceros rhinoceros silvestris | reverse complement strand
CCCTGTCTGCACACAGAACCTAATTAAAGTGAGTTTGATTGAAGTATTAGTTTGCGGCTATTTTTGTACTCTGAAAACCTAGACGTAAGAGCAAGCACTCTGTTCCAGTGCATTAAGATGGTGCTTACCTGTAGTTCATTCCCCGCTTTTATTTCTGTCTTATTAATATATTTGCCTGCAGAAGAATAAATGGGAACAAACAATTGCTTGGATATTTCTTCTTCTG
>NW_010437036.1:0-226 GCF_000710305.1 Buceros rhinoceros silvestris | reverse complement strand
CCGGTGAAGCAGAAGCCCTCCAAGGAGCTGAGGCCCATGCTCGGGGCCATCTTGCTGGGCCTCGCCCTGTTCATTGCTGCCGTGGTGGCCTGGTGCTACTACACGGCGTCCCTGCGCAAGGCGGAGCGCCTCAAGATGGAGCTGATGGACCTGCGGGCTGATGGCTTTGTCATCAGGAACCAGCACGGAGAGGTGGTCTTCCGACTGGCCTTCCGCTCGGGCAGCC
>NW_010437035.1:0-226 GCF_000710305.1 Buceros rhinoceros silvestris | reverse complement strand
GCCGCCGGCTACACCCTGCCACAGCGTGTCCCCAGGCTCAGGTGGCTCGTGGCTATCCCATGGAGGGCTCCAGAGGGGGTGAGCTGAGCTGAGCTGAGCGGCGGGATCAAAGCAGCCCCTCGGTGAGGGATGGGCGGAGGCTGCGACTCTCCCCAGTTGCAGAGATGGGGAAGAAGTGGAAATAATTTGGTTTAAACCAGCGGCTCCAGCAGCCGAGGAGGGGGTG
>NW_010437034.1:0-226 GCF_000710305.1 Buceros rhinoceros silvestris | reverse complement strand
CTGCAAGATGGTGGACGGGTGGCCCAAGTGTATCCACGTGGAGCCTTCCTGCCAGCTGATTCGCTGCCCGAGAGGGACCCAGTGCAAGATGGCCGACGGGTGGCCCAAGTGTGTGGGCAAGCAGCTCTTCGCCAGGGCGGTGCCAGTTCTCCACGGGCCTCCCTTGTGCCGACATCATCCCTGTCCCGGAGGGGTCACGTGTCACATGGTCGAGGGGTGGCCACGG
>NW_010437033.1:0-226 GCF_000710305.1 Buceros rhinoceros silvestris | reverse complement strand
CTCTGAGGTGGGACTCTAACCCACAATCTCTAAAAAAACCTTCCCCCAAAATAAATCCCCTTTCAACTAAACCCTTTTAACATACCTTTTCCGCAACGGATGGTCGTTGTCTGCGCCCCACAGTGGGACCTGATGGGTCAAGTCCCTCCAGGAAAATCCCAGGGCGCACCTAGGAAATCGGCTCCTTGGGCTCCTCTGTAGAGGCGCAGAGATGTCCCATCTGGGG
>NW_010437032.1:0-226 GCF_000710305.1 Buceros rhinoceros silvestris | reverse complement strand
TCTGGCCAGCCCCGTGGCCTTCTCGGCCTCATTCCGTGCCAGCCTGGCCTCCTGTGTGGCAGCAGAGTGAGCCCCCGGGCACCGGTCCCCAGCCCTCTTTGGCCCCCGCCACCCGCAGGCTCACCTCCTGCAGGAGCTGGATCTTGTTCTCCAGCAGCTCGTAGACGTGCTCCGACTCCCGCTGCCGCTCCTCGTACTGCTGCCGCAGCGCTGCCCGGCTGCCGGG
>NW_010437031.1:0-226 GCF_000710305.1 Buceros rhinoceros silvestris | reverse complement strand
CCCATGGAGACCCCCAAGAGCCCTGGGGACCCCTTGGCCCATTGGAACCCTGAGGGGCCCCAAGGAGCCCTGGGGACCCCGTGGGACCCGTGGGGGACCCCAAGAGCCCTGGTGACCTCACGGAGACCCCTGAGGAGCTTTGGTGACCCCACAGAGACCCCCAAGAGCCCTGGTGACCCCACGGAGACCCCTGAAGAGCTTTGGTGACCCCATGGAGACCCCCAAG
>NW_010437030.1:0-226 GCF_000710305.1 Buceros rhinoceros silvestris | reverse complement strand
CTCCTGATCATTGAGAATGTCATCAGCCCAGCACAAACACTGGGCAAAGACCATACAACAACCGTGATGTGATTTGAAACACAAATACAAATGAGGGAGTTGTTTTTCTCATGTATTGTTCTTCAGCAGGCGAAGAAGTAGATGCTTTTTGCCACGAATCTCTCTGGAGTTTTCCCTTAAGCATTGTGTACCCTCCTTGTTTCCTCTATTTTCAAACTGCCCCCCC
>NW_010437029.1:0-226 GCF_000710305.1 Buceros rhinoceros silvestris | reverse complement strand
GGGAGAAGGGCTTTGTTTGCCCCTCCCCAGACATCGGCTGCTCCCGGGGAGAACAGAGGCTGGAAGGCAAAGGGCTTCCCGCCGTGTCCTGAGCCACAGACCTCCCGCTGCTGACTGCGTGACCGAGAGGACACTCAGTCCGGCTCTTCCTCACCTGTGAGGATGGCTAAGAGCCTTGGGGCACAGGGGTTTGGAGGCATGAGGTACCAGGCGCCACCATGGAGAC
>NW_010437028.1:0-226 GCF_000710305.1 Buceros rhinoceros silvestris | reverse complement strand
TATCCCCACCTAGAGAAAACCTCAGGTCATCTCGGAGGTAGCTCTTTTCCAGAGCCACAGGGCATCAACGAGTATAACGCATGAAGGTGTCAGTATGGACATTTTTGGATAAGGGGTTTATACACACGTAAAGCCATAAGAACCCTTAAAGAGAAAACATCGAGTGACCAAGCTGGCACTTTGAAGCCTGATCAGGAAGGTCGGCTAACGCCGGGAAAGTCCCCAA
>NW_010437027.1:0-226 GCF_000710305.1 Buceros rhinoceros silvestris | reverse complement strand
AATGCTAGTTTATGGCCTTTTGATCATTCTTATTTGTGCTGCTTTAGTTTAGTATCATTGATGGTACTAGTTTACCGAAACATCTTTTTAGCAGGAACCTAGCATTTCATTTTAGCTCAAAAATCACAAAAGTTAAATCAGACTCTAAACCTCTTCACTGTAAAGAAGACAAGGTTATTTTTTTCTATTAAGATGCAGATCTTCTAGTTCTAAACAATAAGTGAAC
>NW_010437026.1:0-226 GCF_000710305.1 Buceros rhinoceros silvestris | reverse complement strand
TAGCCATGGCATCTGCCAACCCATTTCCAGTAACTCCTGGGGTCTGTCCCTTTTGGTGTGCCTTACAATGCACGATGGCCACTGCAGCAGGATCGCTGATGACTTGTAGCAGCTTTTAGAATTTCTTCTCAATGTTTTGTCGGCGAACCTTTGTGCAGATAATATGTTTCTCTCTTTCCAGGTAGCCCCCATGGCCGTGGACTAGCCCAAAAGCATATTTAGAGTC
>NW_010437025.1:0-226 GCF_000710305.1 Buceros rhinoceros silvestris | reverse complement strand
TTTTATGCTCTGGACGTGCACGATTTTGTTACATACCCTTCTTTTCTCATTACACTGAGTCAGCATAACAATAATTTGAGATTTTTGCTGGAGAACCATCTTCCAAAAATCGTTCCTGGTTTCTGGCAGTGGTCCTTGGGTTGCAATGTATTCCTGGGGTGAATTATAACCCTAAGAAATAAAGAGACAGGAGTTGTTTACCAACATCAGCAGTGCTTCAGAACAC
>NW_010437024.1:0-226 GCF_000710305.1 Buceros rhinoceros silvestris | reverse complement strand
TTTCCGTACTATTTTTGAGTGATTTGCTGGAGCTCACACAGTTGCAATGTCATTCAGACCATACAGAGCACTCAAACCCTCAGTGAAATACACAATTGTTCAGCTTCCTCTGTACTGCCTTCTAGTACCTTTGCCCACGTTAATACTCAGTTTTGCAGACGTTTCTCTGGTGCCCTGAGCTAAGGACTTGCACACATCAGCACATTAACGCACAAATTCCCACCTA
>NW_010437023.1:0-226 GCF_000710305.1 Buceros rhinoceros silvestris | reverse complement strand
TCCCCCCAAATCAATAGGGAGACCTGGGGGGTCACTTAATTGGCTACTGCTCAGCGAGAAGCTGTTGCAGTACAAAACCCAACCACTCCACTCAACTGGCGGCGAGGCCATCAATCATCTGCTGAGCCTGGCTCAGCCTCCTCGCCATCTCGGTGTGCATCGACCTGGGGCTGCAGCTCTCCCCGGCATGAGCGGGCGGCTGTGCTGAGCCCCCCTGCCCCGGCCG
>NW_010437022.1:0-226 GCF_000710305.1 Buceros rhinoceros silvestris | reverse complement strand
AGTGTTAATCAGACAATGTCCCAGAGAGCTATTTGGGTATTTGCTGCACCAGCAGAGATTTGAGTGCACTGTTCCCAGGGATGGGTCAGACACAACGGTCACCCGCCCGCCAGGAGTTGAGGCACTGATGGGGAGAGGTCAAGCAGGTCCTCCTGTTAGGCCTCCTCCCTTCAAGGGAAAGGCGAAGAGATCACCAGCCCAGTTAAAGTGCTTCTACACCAATGCC
>NW_010437021.1:0-226 GCF_000710305.1 Buceros rhinoceros silvestris | reverse complement strand
TCATGTGGCCAGGTCGGTCCCTGCCGCGGGAGGGCTCTGGCAACCCCGGTGCTGTTCCTCCTGTCCCCGTCCCTGGTGTGGGGCACGGGGGTCCCCAGTGCTGCAGGTCATCCTCACAGCTTCCTGCCCCCCTGTTTCTCAGCCCCTGTCGCCCCATGGGTATCCCCATTCCCCAGCCTCGCCCCTTGGTGAGCTGCAGCCCCCCACATCACCTCGGGGCTGGCAA
>NW_010437020.1:0-226 GCF_000710305.1 Buceros rhinoceros silvestris | reverse complement strand
TGCCCCCACCGCACCCAGCACCCCCTGCCCGCCTCTCCCCAGGCACCCAGCACCCATTGCAGGAAGCACCCATTAAATCCATTGCACCCACTGCACCCATTTAACAGACGTGTTGTGTCATGGCACCCATCGCCCCCCCCGCACCCACTGCACCCAGCACCCCCTGCCTGCCTCTCCCCAAGCACCCAGCACCCATTGCACCCAGCACCCATTGCTCCCATTGCAC
>NW_010437019.1:0-226 GCF_000710305.1 Buceros rhinoceros silvestris | reverse complement strand
ATATGTGAAAGGAACGTTGTCATATATTTCCTCTGCTTTCTATCATATTATCTGGGGGTGCATTGGGGTGTTTCTCCACATTTTCCCCCTGTATGACTGCATTTACAGTATGGACTTCTGGGCAGGAAAAGCCACATAGTTGTTGTGAAGATTTTAGTTTCCCTTTTTGAAGCCCAAGAAGTGACATCTAAAATTTTATTTCTTTTAAAGAAACAAAACTTTGATT
>NW_010437018.1:0-226 GCF_000710305.1 Buceros rhinoceros silvestris | reverse complement strand
AACAATTTTGTTTTAGAAGGAGAAAACTGATACCAGTTTACTTTTCAGTCGGGGGTGGGGAGGTGGTTTGAAAGGGGGAGAGAATGGTGGAGACTGTGCATGAGAAAAGAAACTGCAGAGAGATATTTAGGGACACATTTTAAGGTCATTCATTTCTGTATATTGGCAGTAATCCACTGTGGAGAACAGACAGCTACTGTAGTTGTTAGTAAAGATAAATGTCATT
>NW_010437017.1:0-226 GCF_000710305.1 Buceros rhinoceros silvestris | reverse complement strand
AGCCGTTCACCAGCAACCAGCTGCCAGGCACCATCGGGGGCTTCCTACACCGCTGCAGCACTGGAAAGCAGCAGCGACTCCAGCCGCCCTGGGCCTGTCTGGGTGCGAGTCGGCTCCCGCTTGCAGCGTCGGCACCAGAATCCTTGGAGCCGGCCCGGACACTGCCGAGGGACCAGCCCTGTGCCGTCACCGAGTGCCGGCCCTCTTGCCCCTTCACCAGCTCAAT
>NW_010437016.1:0-226 GCF_000710305.1 Buceros rhinoceros silvestris | reverse complement strand
TTCTCCACGTCCACGTCATTCCCATGTCACCTCCATGTCCACATCTGTGTTCTCCGTGTCCACATGCGTGTCCTCTCCGTGTCATCTCTATGTTCTTGATGTCACCTCCACGTTCTCTGTGTTCTTCATGTTCTTGATGTCACCTCCACGTTCTCCGTGTTCTTGATGTCACCTCCGTGTCCTCCACCTCCATGTCCTCCACGTCGCCCAATCCCTGCCCTCCCCC
>NW_010437015.1:0-226 GCF_000710305.1 Buceros rhinoceros silvestris | reverse complement strand
AAAAAAAAAAAAAAAAAAAAATCTGTGACCAGGCTGAAGGATGTAATGCAGGACACGGACAGAGACAGCAGGGCAAACCTGGAAAATACCCTGTGGATAGAAGGCTGAGCTCATAGAAGGGGGTGGGAGAAACTGGTAGAGGTGAGGTTGTTCTGAGGCAGAACGGCTCTGTCTCCAAGGCAAGGCAAAACAAGGCTAGCAAGGCTTTGCCGAGGAGGAGTACTGA
>NW_010437014.1:0-226 GCF_000710305.1 Buceros rhinoceros silvestris | reverse complement strand
GTGGTCCGGGCAGCCTCTGTGGCGAGGGCGCGGTAGCTCTCCGAGGCGGTGACACGGACCTGCCCGGCGTGTGCGGTCCCCTCGATGACACCCTTCCAGACAGCAACTGCGCTCCTGCAGTTAAGATGGGGCTGGGTACTCTCCTGCCTCCCTGCCAGCTTTCGGGGATGCCAGCAGGACGGCCAGCACCCCCAATCCCTGCGGTCCCCTCCAAGTCAGGTACGAC
>NW_010437013.1:0-226 GCF_000710305.1 Buceros rhinoceros silvestris | reverse complement strand
TCACAAACTTCTTCAGTGTGGGTCCTTCCCATGGGTTGCAGTCCTTTCAAAAACCTCTCCAGCATGGGTCCTTTCAACAGATGCAGTCCTTCGGGGGTGGACTATTCCAATGTGAGTCACAGTTTCTGCCAAAAAACCTGCTCCAGCGTGGGCTTCTCTCTATGGGCCACAGTTCCTGCCAGGAGTCTGCTCCATCATGGGCTCTCCACAGGCTACAGCTTCCTTC
>NW_010437012.1:0-226 GCF_000710305.1 Buceros rhinoceros silvestris | reverse complement strand
GCCCCCCCCCTGCCGTTCCGCACCCACAGCCCCTCCGCAGCAGGGGATAACCGGGCAGCGCTCCTCCTGCTCTACACCCCGGTACAGCGTCTTTCCACTCAGCCCGGGACAACGTCCCCTCCTCCCTTCGGTCCTGACCATTACTGCGATTCTTGGGAAGGGAATAACCAGTCTAGGTAGAGGTGTCCGAAATGATAAGCAGTACCAGATGCTTCAGCACCCCCCT
>NW_010437011.1:0-226 GCF_000710305.1 Buceros rhinoceros silvestris | reverse complement strand
CCCACGGGTGACGCGGCCACGCCAGCACCCCGCGCCCCACAGCCTGCCTTCACCCCGGGAGCAGCCCACCCGCAGCCCACCCTGCAGCCTCCCCTCTGCTCCGCCCTGGAGCAGGAGCCTCATTAAGAGGTAATTAGCTGGTGAACAATGGGAAGCTACTTAGCAGCCCAGCCACAGCAGCAGCAACAAGCAACGAGGGAGAGGAGGGAGGAGAAATAAATAAATA
>NW_010437010.1:0-226 GCF_000710305.1 Buceros rhinoceros silvestris | reverse complement strand
GCCAGTTCCCTGCTGTGCTAGTTTATTCACAATGAGTAGAGTTTCTCCACTTCATCTGTTTTCTCCATTTCCTGGGTTTGTTTGATTTTTGCCCAGTCTTGCTAATGCTCAGAGGTTCATTGTCTGTAGAACTGAAGCATTCTACTTGCCTTTGAAAGGCCTAATCTCTTTCCTTGACAAAAGAATGTCTTTCCTTGGCATAGTTCACTAGCAAGACTGTTTTTTT
>NW_010437009.1:0-226 GCF_000710305.1 Buceros rhinoceros silvestris | reverse complement strand
TTCTAGACAGAAACTGGTTTTTACTGTCTATCGGTTTTTACTGACTATCACAACAATGGGTGGTAGTCTCCCAACTCTCAAAAGTCTGTCCCATTTCTCAAGTGACCGGAGAGTCCAAAGCCAGTCAGTTGCCAAAGAAAATCAAGGCCTCCCATTTCTTCTAGAAGGCAAATTTGGACAGCTTAATGCTACTGGAAGTGTATGTGTGTCCATGTGGGTCCCCAGT
>NW_010437008.1:0-226 GCF_000710305.1 Buceros rhinoceros silvestris | reverse complement strand
CAGCCCCTTTGAACCCGCCTTCAGCCGCCAGGACGGTGGGGGAAGGTTGGGGGGAGCCCATCAGCAAACACTTGCCAGCATGAAGGGGCTGCAGCCTGAGAGGGCCAGATCCTTCCCTCACGGGGTGGTGGGTGCTCTGGCAGGTTCGTCCCATGTCATGGGCACCTCCACCCAATGTGGGTCCCTGGCCCAGGGCTGGGTGCTCCTCATCTGCCATCAGCAGGAG
>NW_010437007.1:0-226 GCF_000710305.1 Buceros rhinoceros silvestris | reverse complement strand
GGGAAAGAAGGCAAGGGTGGGCCGGGTAGCCGCTGGGAGGGCAGCCCAGGGCTGCGCCAGCCAGACCAGGAGCCAGGGCTGTAGGCAGAACAAGCTGCAGGGCAGACCCAAAGCACATCAGCACCGCCACCCTGTGGGGCAGTTTCTGCGTTTCTGGGCTGGTGCATGTGGCCCCTGGCACTCGGAGAAGCCTGCGGGATGCTGACAGGCAGCTCTGCTCTGTCAG
>NW_010437006.1:0-225 GCF_000710305.1 Buceros rhinoceros silvestris | reverse complement strand
TTGCTCTATCACCTGATGACCCTTCCCCAGCCAAGAAGGGAGATCAGCAAAAGCAGAGGAGACTCCTGGGCTGAAATGAAAGCCAATTTATGAAACACCCAAAATAATACCAAATGCCCAGCAGTGGTCACAATAAATGGGGAAGTGGTCCACAGGAGCAAGGTCAGGAGGAGCCCAAGGAAGAGGCTCTCCTCTACTCAGCAAACTTCCTCCTTTGTAATGAGT
>NW_010437005.1:0-226 GCF_000710305.1 Buceros rhinoceros silvestris | reverse complement strand
TTTTTTTTTTTCACCTGGCCAAGATTGTTCTCATTTCCTTATCACCCTGTTTGTACAAATGAGTCTTAACTGCCTTGATCCTGAAAACAAAGGTAGATTTACGATGCCCTTCCTCCCTGTCCCCTCACAGGTAAGTTGTTCCTGCCATCTTTGTCAGGAAAACTTAAAATTAGAGCTCTTCATCTCACCTGGTACACAGGTTTAGCAGAGAAAAAAAAAAAAAAAA
>NW_010437004.1:0-226 GCF_000710305.1 Buceros rhinoceros silvestris | reverse complement strand
CCTGAAACCCAGTGAGACTTGGATTAGCAACCCGAAACTCCGGCCAGGATACAAGCCTTTGGAAGAGCTTGGCAGAGTTTCAGGCAAGTGCGGGCTGAGTTTCAAGTCAGCTAAGGCTGACCTTTGCGTGAGCCCGCTGCTGGCTGCTCAGGAAGCATGGCCTGAATTTTAAGAGAGCCTGGGGAGTGAGTTTCAGGCAAAAAAAAAAAACCAACAAAAAACCAAA
>NW_010437003.1:0-226 GCF_000710305.1 Buceros rhinoceros silvestris | reverse complement strand
TGGGGTGGGGGGAGGAGCTTTTTTGCCGCCCCGCCCTAAAAAGCGGCAAATCTGCAAATTTTGCCCCAAATTTCTCCCTCAAATAACCACTTTTGCTTTTTTTCCAGCCAAACTCTCCGCCGAAATTCGTAAGTTTTTCCCCTCCCCCGACTGGGCGGGTTTGGGCTCAGAAACGGCTTTTTTGGGTCCGTCGGGGTCACGTGATGTCGATTAATTGGACTTTTTT
>NW_010437002.1:0-226 GCF_000710305.1 Buceros rhinoceros silvestris | reverse complement strand
CTTCCTGATGGGAAGGTTTGACAGCAGTTTCTCCCCAGGGAGAAGGGCTGGGGGACACCCCTACAGCCACCACATCCCTACCTGGTGTCTTCTTGGGCTTGTGGACACTCCCCAGACCTCCTCCATGGGCAGGAGATGGTTTTCAGGAGCCAAAAGAAACCAAACGTGCCCGCCCGCACCCATCTTGAGGCTGGGGCAGGAGATTTGTGGGTCCCTGGGACCCTTG
>NW_010437001.1:0-226 GCF_000710305.1 Buceros rhinoceros silvestris | reverse complement strand
TATCCCCCTGGGGAACGGGAGGGTGGTGGTTTGACTGACGAAAGGTCATTTTCTGTTGGTGACAGAAGAAGGTGTGCTGGCAGCAGCGGGACCTGGCCGGTGTGTCACTGATACAGGTGTGCTGCCTGGAATTGGGGTTATTCAGAGCTTTCTGTCGCAAGGTTCGGGGGGTTTTGTATTACTTGCAGTCTGTTAAACTCTTCACTGTGTGGTTTATGCTTCTCTC
>NW_010437000.1:0-226 GCF_000710305.1 Buceros rhinoceros silvestris | reverse complement strand
CTGCTGCGACTAAAGAGGAGTTTGAAGAGTTAAAGAAGGTGTTGGGTAAATAAGGGCTGAGGGGGAGCCGGTGGCTGACAGAGGAGTGTTGAGGAAAGTGATGGCCAAAAAATAAAGTGACTTCTCTGTTGGACAAAAGGCAACTCGGGATAGGAATGTCTGCTCAGCCCAGGGCCAGGTAAATTCATCAGCCGATGCAGCGGAGACGGGGAGTCCGTCAGAGGGG
>NW_010436999.1:0-226 GCF_000710305.1 Buceros rhinoceros silvestris | reverse complement strand
GCAAAGCCTTCAGCATCGCCTGGCCGAGCTCCAGAGCTCACTCAGGGGCTGCTGCCTCCTCTTCATCCCCCTTCAGTACCCCCGAAATACCCTCCGTCTCGGTCACTGCAATGTTCGGCAGAGCCCCAGCCGTGTCACAGCACCCGCCTGCGGACACCCAGCACCCCAAGATGGGGGGATGCAGCCCCTCTCCCTCCTGCTCCCTTCACTGCATCCTTCTCCCTCC
>NW_010436998.1:0-226 GCF_000710305.1 Buceros rhinoceros silvestris | reverse complement strand
CCCCGTCTGCACATGCAGGGAGCACTCCTGGAGACAGCACCCACCACCAGCACCGGGGCAGGGGGTCTGCAGAGCCACCGTGCCTCACCTCAGAGAGGGACACCCCGGCCTGGGTGTCCCCGCTGGCTCCAGCGCTGACCCAGCACCCATCGTGCTCTGGGGGGAGCAGCCAGAGGAGCCCGCACCCGTCGGGGCTTGCCCGGGGCCGGAGCAGCTTGACTCAGCT
>NW_010436997.1:0-226 GCF_000710305.1 Buceros rhinoceros silvestris | reverse complement strand
AGTCCACTGAGTGTCCTTTGGTCCCTTGTTTCAGAGTCCACACAATAGTCCATAGAAACCTACCCCAACAGTTCTAACTCTTGGGGTTCCAAGTCTGCTGGTGGCAATGCGTCGATCCAAAGCGCCATCGTCTGTGAGCTATCCATTTTCTTGCAGGCAATCCGTCATGGCCAACTAGCCATACTGCACAGACTAGAATAGTCCTCCAATGGGTGGCCTACTAAAC
>NW_010436996.1:0-226 GCF_000710305.1 Buceros rhinoceros silvestris | reverse complement strand
TGGCAGTGACAGAGAGGATTTTTCCCCGTTTTCTCCGCCGTCGGTGCAGGCAGCGGGGGACAACACAGCCGGCGAGCGCGGGGATTTCGAGTGCTCGGGGGCTGGGATGTACGCCCTCCTCCTTACTCCTCTGAGTGTGATGTGAAGCGTTCCACAGCCGCGCTGCAGAGGAGTGGTTATTGTCGTGCGGGTTTAGTTGTCGTGATTGTAGCTGTTACTGCTACGA
>NW_010436995.1:0-226 GCF_000710305.1 Buceros rhinoceros silvestris | reverse complement strand
GAGGGGTGAGGGGGGCAGCCCTGAGCCAGTGCCCAGCAACTGGTTAAATAAAGCGCAGCCTGGAATCCCCAGCAGGTCGTTATCTCGGCCGGAGGAAGGAGCTGTGCTTGCCCAGCTGTCAGGGCTGGGGTGAGGTGCGAGGCAGGCGGGCACTGACCTGATGAGGGGGAACCAGTCCATGGTCAGTGGGCAGATAGGGCAGGGTGGGCACCCTAAGGAGTGAGGG
>NW_010436994.1:0-226 GCF_000710305.1 Buceros rhinoceros silvestris | reverse complement strand
ACCCCACTGAGAAGCTGTCCCCAGGGCAGACCTTTTCCTTGGGTCCGTTTTCCATCTTCCCCAGCCCTTGCTGTGCTGGGTTTGGGGCGCAGACACCACCCGCAGCTCCCCGAGGAGAGAGCAGTGTTTGCCAGAGAACTGGGATCAGAAGAGGGAATAACCCACCTCCTCCAGCCCTGCTGGGAATTCTTGTGTTCGAGCTCCCGCTGCGAGCACCAGCACCGTC
>NW_010436993.1:0-226 GCF_000710305.1 Buceros rhinoceros silvestris | reverse complement strand
AAACTATCCTGTTGTAAATACATTTTACTACCAGTAAAAGGCAAGAACAGGGGATGGAACAGGGGACAGAAGAGTGTAAAAAACTTTGTAGTTGCCAGCCTCTTACCTTTGGGATTTTTGGTTCGCTAACACGTAGGGCTTCTCTGAAATAAGCATCAACTGCATAATTAGCTTTGCGTTCTCGTTTTGGAGGCTCTATCCATTCCATCATGCTCAGCTACACACA
>NW_010436992.1:0-226 GCF_000710305.1 Buceros rhinoceros silvestris | reverse complement strand
CGCCACCGCGGAGCCGGGGAGGGCGTGGGGAGCTGCAGGGGGCACACCGGGGCTCCCTGTCCCACCCCAAGCCAGGAGGAGGGAGCTCCGGACCCGCTGACGCTTTGCCAGCTCTATTTTATCCACCCAGACAGGCTCCAGCTTTGACCTGACCTCCCCAGACTCCTTCCAACAAGGCTCTGCCTGCTGCATCCTCGGCGCACACGGGAGAGGGGCCCACAAGGCC
>NW_010436991.1:0-226 GCF_000710305.1 Buceros rhinoceros silvestris | reverse complement strand
ACAAGAGAGACATGGACACACTGGAGAGAGTCCAATAAAGGGCCACTAAGATGGTGAAAGAACTGGAGCATCTCTACTATGAGGAAAGACTTGAGAGAGCAGGACTTAGCCTAGAGAAGAGAAGGCTCAGGAGGGAATCAAGCGGAATCTCATCAATGTCTATAAATACCTACAAGGAGGGTGTAAAGAAGAGGGAGCCAGGTTCTTTTCAGTGGTGCCCAGTGAC
>NW_010436990.1:0-226 GCF_000710305.1 Buceros rhinoceros silvestris | reverse complement strand
GCTCAGTAAAGAGCACAGTGTGAAAACACATGGTTAGAAATCACTGACTACATTTTCCTTGCAATTCACCTATCATCAACACACCGCACAAAGAATAGCAGGGGCAGAATTTCGCCCCACTGAAGTGATTTCAACTGAATCCAGTTATGACAGATAGAGCTGGAATTAATAACATTCTAATGAGATTCTGTCCACCTAAATTCCTCCTATAACGATTAAAGCATTC
>NW_010436989.1:0-225 GCF_000710305.1 Buceros rhinoceros silvestris | reverse complement strand
TTTTTTTTTTTTCTCAAGAAAAGTGTCAAACTGATTTTTTTCAGAATGGAAAATGAACTTTTGGAGGCAAAAGCAGTATGAATAGAATTGTGAAAGTGAATAATGAATAATCAATCATTATTTATAAAAAATGGAAAACTAGAGATATGCAATGAAACTGGAAGGCAGCAGGCATTAAATCCAGGAGTTAGACCCAATAATTGCCTTATTTTTGGAGACTTGCCA
>NW_010436988.1:0-226 GCF_000710305.1 Buceros rhinoceros silvestris | reverse complement strand
TTTTTAAGGCAGGTCAGTGCTCCAGGCCAGCTGAGAGCATGAACACAGGAAAGGCTCTCGAGAGGAAGACCCCGGACCATCCCAGAGCAGCGGACACTGGTGTGGGCTGTGAGCACCAGCAAAAGCAGCAGCACCTGGAGCCAGTGCTGCTGCCGAGCCCTTGGCAGAAGCAAAGCACAGGCTCAGTGTAAGGCTTGCAGGGCAAAGCCTCTTGTCACCGGGGAAC
>NW_010436987.1:0-226 GCF_000710305.1 Buceros rhinoceros silvestris | reverse complement strand
AGAACGGAGAGAGACAAAACCCAGAGCAAAGTGCAGCTTTTAGGGTCACCGAGAACTGCTTGAGGCTTTCGGAATTATCGCTTTCAGCCTTTTAACTTTGCAAAACCAGGTATTTTGCAGTGGGGACGGGCTCCAAGGGGATGGCTGGGGGGGGATGCAAACAGCAGGGGCTGTGCGGACCTCCACGGCAGCAGCACCGCCAGCCCGCACGCACTCGCCTAGTTAA
>NW_010436986.1:0-226 GCF_000710305.1 Buceros rhinoceros silvestris | reverse complement strand
AATCTCAGATACATTGCTTTTCCCAAAACTGCCTTGAAGTGTGGAGCTGTTGCCTATAAAATGTTTGACAGCAAGATTCAAAGGCAATTACTCAGTTGTGCAAAAGCAGGAAAAACAGAGGGTAGCTGGGGTTTGGTTCAGTTTTGTATTTTGTGGGTTGGGTTTGCAGGTAAGCCTCTGCAGCACAGAGTGGGACTGTGTAATTGCACTGGCTCCAGTAGTCTGC
>NW_010436985.1:0-226 GCF_000710305.1 Buceros rhinoceros silvestris | reverse complement strand
CTCCGCTGCCCTCCAGTCCCCTGTCCCCGGCAGCCCTGGGGGTCCCCCCGCAGTGCCACATCCCAGCACATGGGCCGGGGGCTGTGCCAGCTTTGCTCTGGCTCCGTGCCGCGAAGCCACGGAGGAGGATGCTGCCTACAAGGGCAGCAGAGCAGGACCAGCATGGCTCTTCCCAAATGTACACCAGGACCTGCGGCGTGGGGGGCAGGGGCGAGGGTTGACACAA
>NW_010436984.1:0-226 GCF_000710305.1 Buceros rhinoceros silvestris | reverse complement strand
CATCTGTGGGGCGTCACACCCCCTGGACCCCATCCCGTGCTGGGCGGGTTGGTCCCAGCGCCGACGCTTCAGGTCCCGAGAGTGGGACAGGGAACCAGGCTGGGCTGGGGGTGGCTTTCCTCTAAGGGGGTCAGCTCAGGTTTCATGCCACCAGCGGTGCTGGGCGAGGGCCAGCGCTGGGCAAAGGGTAGCGGGAGCTGGGCGAGGGGGACACGGCCGAGAGCGG
>NW_010436983.1:0-226 GCF_000710305.1 Buceros rhinoceros silvestris | reverse complement strand
AAATCAGAAAAAAAAAAAATGTGAGTGGTACCATCCACAGAGATCAGTGCAGCTGTTAATTTTTTAGAACATGGCTTTAAGTGATTTTTTTCAATCAAGAATCCTTCCATTTTATTGATAATTTCCTACAATGGTGATAGCAATTCATTGTTGCTTGAACAGAGCTTCAGTTTTCCCAGTGTTTTGGCTTATTTATCCTTCAGTTTCATATTCTGTATGAACTCTT
>NW_010436982.1:0-226 GCF_000710305.1 Buceros rhinoceros silvestris | reverse complement strand
CCCCCCCCGCCACCACCGCCTGTCCTTGGGCGCCTCTCCCTGCCTCCCCAGGGACTGCCGGGTGCTCCCCAGGGAGCTGCAGGGTGTCCCTGCCCCAGCCAGCTGCCCAGGTGTCCCCCCTCCATCCTCGGGGACGGGAGGATGAGTTTTCCCTATGGGAAAAGCAATGCCCTGAACCCCTGCGTGGTCTGTGGCCCCTGGGGTGCAGCTGTGTCCTCGGCTGTGG
>NW_010436981.1:0-226 GCF_000710305.1 Buceros rhinoceros silvestris | reverse complement strand
AGAGTACCAACAACGGTGCAGGGAGGAGATCCAGGGGATCTTGGGAGACCGAGATACCATTGAGTGGTGAGCTAGGACTTCTCATTCCTTTCCTTTGAACTCTTGTCATCACTTATCCTTTAAGACCTTTGGAACAGTCCCGACAACATCCTTCTGTCTAAACTGGAGGGATATGGGTTGGATGTGTGGACTGTACAGTGGATGAGGAATTGGTTGGATGGTCACA
>NW_010436980.1:0-226 GCF_000710305.1 Buceros rhinoceros silvestris | reverse complement strand
TGTCCCGACAGCTGGGGGTGCCCGTGGCCCCTCGGCAGCCCCCAGGAGTCTGCCCGGGGCACTGGGGCAGTTGGGGGGATGTTTGTAGCGTTGTAGAAGCCGATGACAATTATGCTGCCTCCCCTCCCAAGTGAAGGCAAGCTGAGGTTTGTCCCCATCCCCGAGGGGAACCAGAAAAACCGCGTCCTTCCCGTCGGAGCAGCAGTCCCGGGCGGGCGGCGCTCGG
>NW_010436979.1:0-226 GCF_000710305.1 Buceros rhinoceros silvestris | reverse complement strand
CTGCACACGTTTAATTTGAGCCATTTTAACTTATTTTGCCAATTATATTTGAGTTGAATGGTGAGAATGAAAAATACCCATCCAGAAAGAAACCTTCCTCCCTCCCTGCTCTCCTGCTTCCCAGGCTCAGCTGGGATTCGCCACCTGGACCTGGCAGAGCTGTCCAATGTTATCACAGGAGCTCTGGCCATTTGTTATCAATGGGCTTGGTTGTCTGGAGAGGTCC
>NW_010436978.1:0-226 GCF_000710305.1 Buceros rhinoceros silvestris | reverse complement strand
AGCCCTCAGGCTCTTCCAGCTTTTCAAGTGACAAAGAGACAAAACGCCGGAAGAGGACGGAGCCTGCAATGGCCGAGAAGTGCGACTGTATCGCCAGCATGTACGGGTACGACCTGGGCTGTCGCTTCGTTAACTTTCGCCCCTTGGGCTTCGGGGCCAACGGGCTGGTGCTGTCGGCCCTCGACAGCAAGAGCTGCCGCAAAGTGGCGGTGAAGAAGATCACCAT
>NW_010436977.1:0-226 GCF_000710305.1 Buceros rhinoceros silvestris | reverse complement strand
TTTTTTAGCTTAAGCAACTTGGCTTGAACTTTTTCCCCCTCAGTCAGCTCAATTCCATGCAGAGCTACTCGTGCCCAAAAATAACTGTTTCATATTCTGGGAAGCTATTTTCAGGATGTATTGTTTCGCTACTCGACCATACTGATGATATGTAGGAAGTTTTGCAGAGAAAATGGGAAACAGGCTGGAGAGAAGCTGGAAGAGGGATGTTAGTATTTCAAAGTAA
>NW_010436976.1:0-226 GCF_000710305.1 Buceros rhinoceros silvestris | reverse complement strand
GTGTGCCAGTGCCGGGGCAGAGGATGCCTTCAGCCCTGCCTCGTCTGCCAGCGCCGCCTCGCTCGCTCCACCTGTGGTCCAACAACAGGCTGCCGCAGGACCCTTCCCTACAGCAAAACCTCTTTTCTCCTTTTCATCTGCTCAGAATTAAAATTGCGCTGAGGAGCGTGTGTTCAGACTGACTTTGAAACTCGGAGCCTGTCAGTGTGTGGCAGTCAAGCCGGAG
>NW_010436975.1:0-226 GCF_000710305.1 Buceros rhinoceros silvestris | reverse complement strand
ATGCTTTAACTCACAGAGATTTGGCCTCTGCTCCTGCAGCTGGTGAGGCCAGCAGCCTCTGAAAGAGCTGTTATGAGAAGGTTCTGCTCAGTCCCCTGTGCTGGAGCACATTCGGTATTGAGGGGGTCTGGGAACTGAGAAAGATTAAAGCCATTTACCCACTTTCAAATGTGCTTTGCACAGAAGGTGGGAGGGTTTGTGTTCCTCTTATTTCCTGGAGACCACC
>NW_010436974.1:0-225 GCF_000710305.1 Buceros rhinoceros silvestris | reverse complement strand
CCCAGATCTGAGATCTCTTCCTGTCTCTCTAACCCAACACAGATTAGTTTCTTTTCTCTGTCCCCAGCCCCTGTCTTTACAGGGGGGTAATAGTATCTTTTTGTTAGGTGTTCACAAGTGAGGTGTTCCCAGTATTGGCACCACACTTAACAGAATATGTAGGATATGCTCCTGCGACGTCCATCCCCATCTGTGCATCACGGCCAGATTACTTACTGTTATCAG
>NW_010436973.1:0-226 GCF_000710305.1 Buceros rhinoceros silvestris | reverse complement strand
GTGGAGACCCCAAAGCCCAGGTGGAAGAGCCAGGAGGAGGGACCACCGGGACCGGCTCTTGGAAGAGCCTGGTAGACCTCTGGTAGACCTGGTAGACCTGGAGATCTCCCAGCAGACCTCGGGGCGTGGGTTGGCGTGGAGCAATCCCAAAGCTGGTGCCCGAAGGTGTCCCCCGGGAAGGTCCCTGCAGCTCGTGCCTGGGTTTTTTCGTCTGTACCCCCCCCCG
>NW_010436972.1:0-226 GCF_000710305.1 Buceros rhinoceros silvestris | reverse complement strand
GGTGGTGGAAGGGTTGCCAAGGTGGTGGCGGTGGGCCCTCAAGGTGGTGGGTGGGGTCCTCAAGGCGGTGGGTGGGAGCATCGAGGTGTTGGAAGGGTCCTTGAGGTGGTGGAAGGGTCCTTGAGGTGGTGGAAGGGTCCCCCAAGGTGGTGGTGGTGGGTCCCTGAGGTGGTGGGTGGGGCCTCAAGGTGATGGGTGTGGGCCTCAAGGTGGTGGAAGGGTCCTT
>NW_010436971.1:0-225 GCF_000710305.1 Buceros rhinoceros silvestris | reverse complement strand
CCTCTAGCAGACAGTACAATGACAAATTCCCTTTTGTTTCTGTATATATCACTGTCCTAAAGTGAACCACTAAAAATTATGACAAACATGAATTACTTAACTTAGCATTATTCTGACTACAAATTGAAGAATGTAAGTCAGCTGCAAGACAAGTTGCAAACAGAACATTGAGACAAGTTTTGCGAGTTTGAAAGTACTTCATCTTGCTTGAAATATCATTGACAC
>NW_010436970.1:0-225 GCF_000710305.1 Buceros rhinoceros silvestris | reverse complement strand
CTAGAAGAGGATTTTGCCCTTTCTTTAAAGGAAACAAGTGCTATTGTTGTATTCCTTCAACACTGATGTGACCTCATGGATCAGGTACATAACTATCATCTAACCTTCTGCTGTGTGATAATATCTAAATATGGATGATGTGAGCATGTATCTTCAGAAATGTCAGTAACTGAAGAATTTCTGTAAGGCATGGTTAGCCACCGGCATCTCCACATGGGACTGAAG
>NW_010436969.1:0-225 GCF_000710305.1 Buceros rhinoceros silvestris | reverse complement strand
AACCTCCAGCCTCCTCTCACCTGCCTGAGAGCTGAGTCAGGTTTAAGCTACAAGAGCCACGACCACGTGGAGCTGAATCTTCCTCCTGGGTGTTGCCAGCAGCCCCAGCCCACACACCTCACCTCACCTCACGCACTGCTGCTGTGCTGCGTGGACAGCAGACAACGCCCGGCTGCCAGCAGATCCGGGGACAGCGAGGGAGGGATCGCAGCAGCGACTTGTGAA
>NW_010436968.1:0-225 GCF_000710305.1 Buceros rhinoceros silvestris | reverse complement strand
TTCCTTCCACATCCAGTAGAGGATGGAGATTTTCCCTAGTCCTCCTTTAGCTGTTAACGTACGTAGGTCGCTCCAAAAGTAATGCCTCCAATTTCCATTGGAGGAAAGATGCAAAGATGCACAACAGATGCAAAGAGCATGGTAACACTGTTTGACAGAGCAAACCCTCAGCTACAAAACACTGTTTTTCAGCGCAGTCCCCACCACGGGCTGTGCATTTTCACC
>NW_010436967.1:0-225 GCF_000710305.1 Buceros rhinoceros silvestris | reverse complement strand
GAGGACCAGCCAAGCTGCGGTCCGGTGCTGCACCCCTGCCCCCCTGGAGCCATCCCCATCTCCATCCCCATCCCTGGTGGGTGTCACGACCCCAGGATGGGCAGCTCTTGGGGGTCTGTGCTGTGGCCCACCCAAGCTGGAGCCGTCCCAGTGCCAGGGCGCCAGACCAAGCTCTCGCTGGTGAAATTGGGTCACGCCATATCCCCCAGGGCTGGCTCCGGCACT
>NW_010436966.1:0-225 GCF_000710305.1 Buceros rhinoceros silvestris | reverse complement strand
CCCTGTCTGATGGAAATAGTGAACATTCCTGACGTGGTAAGCAGCACCAGCCCACTTCACACAGAGGGGCATGCAGGAAGGGCACAGTCACTCTACCCTCTCAAGAGGAGCGTTCAACTGATGGACATCACCCCTTCAGAAGGAGTTTAGCTATGGTCTCCACCTGTTAGAAAGGTCTGTATTCTGCCCCTGGCAGAATGGTTGTGTCGACCCAGGCAGAGCTCC
>NW_010436965.1:0-225 GCF_000710305.1 Buceros rhinoceros silvestris | reverse complement strand
GACCACCTCCCTGATACTCTAACACAAAGTCCCCTCCCCAAATTATTTGTTGCTTAACACAGCAGGAACGAAAGGGTTACATTTAAAAGGGTGAAATGAAAGAAGGGGGAAAAACATCCCACGGCTGAGGAATGTCAAACTGTCACAACGGCATCAACCGTTTCCTCAGCGAGTCTGAGACACGGTGTGCGCAGAATCACCGTGTCTGGGGGGAAAAAAAAAAAA
>NW_010436964.1:0-225 GCF_000710305.1 Buceros rhinoceros silvestris | reverse complement strand
TTTGTTGTTTGCAACACCCCTTTTTAAAAAATTGAAAATAGATTTTCAAACTAAACCCTATACAACGCAAAAAATTCCAAATTAAAAAAAAAAGAGAGAATTATACACAATTGTAACTGTCAACAGTACAGAGGAGCACGAGAAATAAAATTAGATCAGAAACATATTTATAGAAGCACAAAGGAGGGTGTTGGTTTCTTAGATTGTCGTTCTTCTCGTTGTCTT
>NW_010436963.1:0-225 GCF_000710305.1 Buceros rhinoceros silvestris | reverse complement strand
GGGGTTGCTGCTGAGCAGCCCGGGGGAGCTGGGCCTTCCCTGGGGTTGGGAGCGAGGGGGCTTTTATACCCCCGAGCTGTCATTGCCTCTCCCAGGGGGGTTAGCAGTGGGGCTGGAGCCGCCTTAGCAGGGTCTGCCCCGGGCTGGGGCAGTGCTGAGTCCCTGTCTCGCCCGGGGAGTCCCTCCCCAGCACCAGCGCTTCCCACCCCCCCAGAGTCCTGCCTT
>NW_010436962.1:0-225 GCF_000710305.1 Buceros rhinoceros silvestris | reverse complement strand
GTTCGGTGGGTGCTGTTGGTCCTTTGGCAGCGTCAAGGACCCTGTCACCTCCTGTTGTGATCCTTCTCTCTTCCTTTCCAGTGCCCCAAAGCTCCTGGGGAGGTGTCTCCAGCAGAGTGGAGCGGCAGCGGAGGTCATCAGAGGCAGAGAGGAGGAGGGACCATCTTGGTGACTTGTCCTTCGGGAAGACCTCGTTGGCGTCCTCCAGATGTTGTGGCATCTGTA
>NW_010436961.1:0-225 GCF_000710305.1 Buceros rhinoceros silvestris | reverse complement strand
CTTACCAGACTCTTCATCAAAAGAATAATGACGTGTTTTCTCTCTGAACAGCCTGAAAAATGCTCTCAGAAAAAACCGTTTGTGGCAGGTGAATCAGATGCAGCGCAGATGGGGCATTCGGGCTGCTTTTGTTTCTTTACTAGTGAAAGCCTGGTGTCAGTCTGTGTTCTTAGTTACCCTTCCACGTACACACACACAACGAGTCCGTGCATTTTCAACTGCCTG
>NW_010436960.1:0-225 GCF_000710305.1 Buceros rhinoceros silvestris | reverse complement strand
AGCTGAAAAGTAACGTCACTGAACAGAACTAACTCTTTTGTAACTCAAATCAGGACACCAGGTGAATTTTATCTTTGTTTGAAAACTGAAATAAAGAGAAGTGAAGAATATCCATTGCTGCCATTCACCTCAGCATCTGTGCTTCATCTTTCCATTTTCCTGAATATTTTGGTGTTCAGCTTTTGCAACATTGATCAGCTGGCAGCTCCAGAAAGGCAGAAGGTA
>NW_010436959.1:0-225 GCF_000710305.1 Buceros rhinoceros silvestris | reverse complement strand
GGCTGGC
The DNA here is from genome assembly GCF_000710305.1 of Buceros rhinoceros silvestris. NCBI lineage: Eukaryota > Metazoa > Chordata > Aves > Bucerotiformes > Bucerotidae > Buceros > Buceros rhinoceros. The sequence continues at coordinate 218 of NW_010436959.1, read as the reverse complement.
GTTAGGCCTTCCGTGACAAGGACGGGGAGACAGGCAGTGGGTGGTGAAACCCTTTCCTGGCGGGACCCCTGTTTGGTACAGGACACCCCCTGAGCTGGGCAGGTGTGTTTGGAGGTTTCCTTAGGTCAGATCGAGTTCACCACCACCGCAGACCTGCTTTTCCAAGAAACTCTTGACCCTGAGGAGTTGTGGCGGTACAGAGGTGGAGGTGTGGCATC
>NW_010436958.1:0-225 GCF_000710305.1 Buceros rhinoceros silvestris | reverse complement strand
GGAGCAGCCAGGTAACAATGTGCTCACCTGGTTGATGACTGAAATCCTTTCATGTATCTGGTAGCTCACTCAGGGATAGGGATGAGGTGATCACATGTGGCCCTGCTTCTTCTTCCTGTTCTCATGATGGCGCTGGTTCATCACCTTCCCTCACTAGGTGGACTCAGTTTTTGGAATATTTCTTTGTCTGTATAGGGGTGACTGTTATCGGCATGGGTTGGTTCT
>NW_010436957.1:0-225 GCF_000710305.1 Buceros rhinoceros silvestris | reverse complement strand
GTCGCTGAACTTCACCCCCTCCAGGTAGAGGACGCTCTGGCTGTAGGCCAGGATCAGGGCATTCAGCGCCAGGATCTTGAACATCTGCAGGGTGGTCACCAGCGTGCACCGACCCTGCTTGATGACGTGGCAGACTGGGGAGCAAGAGGAAGCGCCATCGGGGAACGAACCGCAGCAGTGCCAGGACTCCAACCCCCCACCCTGTCCCCTCTGCGGAGCCACCGG
>NW_010436956.1:0-225 GCF_000710305.1 Buceros rhinoceros silvestris | reverse complement strand
ACTTTCAGTGTAAAGTGTGAGTTAGGAGTCTCCCAAGTGACTCTCTCTGCCTTCGCTGCTAATGATTTTACGGTAATAACCTCACTTGGAGATGGCAGATGAAGGCCAAGTCTCTTTCCCAGATTATGTATAAGCTAAATCCAACGAAAAAAGAGAAGAAGATGTGTGGGAAAGGCATATGGTGTATATGACAAGCAGACAGATTGATGATAGACACGAGTGACA
>NW_010436955.1:0-225 GCF_000710305.1 Buceros rhinoceros silvestris | reverse complement strand
TCACCCTCTCCTCTGCCTTAGCAGCTCAATACAAGGCAGCCATGGCCAGGGAGCAGGAGGGACAGCAAACAGGCAGCACCTTTGGGGTATCGACCCTCCAGAACTGGTAAACAGGGATTTTGCAGCACGGTGGTCCCGGGGGGGTGGGGATGAGGGGTGTACATCCTGCACACCAACACCCGCAGCAGGGTCAGGCACAAGCAGACCCTCAGGAGCACACCACGC
>NW_010436954.1:0-225 GCF_000710305.1 Buceros rhinoceros silvestris | reverse complement strand
GGACAGGAGATTGCCAGTCTGTGCAGTGGACTCACAACCTACTTGACCACCGAAGTCCGCGGTGAGTGCAAGCAAATGAATTACGTCTGTACCTAACCAGGCATTTTTGTCCCTTGGGCAACAATACTCAAATGCTGCTGTTCCAGCTGGCGATGGACACAAACCAAGAACCTCACGAGTTGCACCAAGGGCTCAGTGCCTCTGCAGCTCAGGACCGGGCCAGTG
>NW_010436953.1:0-225 GCF_000710305.1 Buceros rhinoceros silvestris | reverse complement strand
GCCTGGACCACTCTGGCACCCGCAGGGACGGGCACACACTCGCCACACGCAGCCCACAGCATCCTCCACAGAGGTGAGTCCCACCGGCACCATGGGGGAATGGGCACGCGCTGCTTCATCGTCATCATCATCATCATCCTCATCATCCCACCAGGAAACAACCCCAGAGCAGGACAGGAGCCCAGTGGGGTCGGGGCGACCCAAGTTGTGGGGCCGCACCGCACC
>NW_010436952.1:0-225 GCF_000710305.1 Buceros rhinoceros silvestris | reverse complement strand
TGTGGGCGGGCGGGTGGACAGACAGGCGGACGGCCCTCCCTTTGGCTGGATGGACCGCTGCGGGGCGGGGGGCAGATGGGTGCTTGGCTGGTCATGCCCGTGGGTGGGTAACTGGGAAGGTCGGCAGACGGGTGGGGTGCGATGGTTGAACAGACGGACGGATGGACATTTTCGGGTGGTGGGTGGATGAATGGGTGCAAGGCCGTGCCACGTGTGCGGGTGTTG
>NW_010436951.1:0-225 GCF_000710305.1 Buceros rhinoceros silvestris | reverse complement strand
CCGCCCTGAAGAAGAGAATTTGTTGCCTCCTCCACGAACGAGAGAAACTGATGCGAGAGCCGAGGGGGTGGGTTTTCCGCAGGGCTCTGTCCACCAAATTCGTCCTGGAGGACACCTGGTTCAGGTAGTGCTGGCCACGGGCCACCTTCCTCCTGTCGAGTCATTGTCCCCAGAGCTCTGCGTGACGGATGAGGCACCTTGGCTTAAGGACCGAGGTGTGACAAC
>NW_010436950.1:0-225 GCF_000710305.1 Buceros rhinoceros silvestris | reverse complement strand
GCTCCCGAGCCCACCAGTACAGGGCAGAAGCTATTCCCAGCGTCAAATTCCTAATGGTGCTGTTACTCCTGCACTGAGGAGAGGTAGAGCTGCCAGCTGCAGCCAACAGGCAGACACTCCATCAACGGAACCATGGGTGAAGGATCACAAGGTGATGAGTAAGTACTTTCCCTTCCAAATATTTAAGCAGCAGCCAGCAGAGCCGAGCGTTTGCGGCTGGCCAAG
>NW_010436949.1:0-225 GCF_000710305.1 Buceros rhinoceros silvestris | reverse complement strand
CCCAGCCATCCGAACGTCTTGCAGTACTTCCCCCCAAACCCACTGACACCCCATAATTCTTCCCTACTTCTTCTCCCCACCATTACCCTCTCTCTCTTCTCCTGGGCACCATCCTCCTGCCCAGGAGAAAAGGCAGCACGAGGCTTTTACGCAGCTCCTGAGGACAGACAGACCTGGACTCTACTTGATCCGCCGTTTCCTCCTCTGGGAAAGAGGAAGGGGAGG
>NW_010436948.1:0-225 GCF_000710305.1 Buceros rhinoceros silvestris | reverse complement strand
AGGTATATACTCCCTTAATTCTTTCCACGATGCTCTCACTTTTTGTTTGTAAAACAAAGGCGAATTCCCGAGGAGCGGAGAGGAAAGGTAGTGCCCATGCCCCCAGAAGCTGGACGTGAGTGTGAGAGGGTGTTTGGCTCCACTGACCTTGTGATCATCCTTCTCACCCACCGCCCCCCTTTCAGCAACGAAAATGTGGCTCAGAGGACGCCTGCTCTCCGTCTC
>NW_010436947.1:0-225 GCF_000710305.1 Buceros rhinoceros silvestris | reverse complement strand
TTTGACCCCAAAATAACGTATTTATGTTAATGCCATTGGTTTATCCTGACAAGAGGCTGAGCAAATACCACCCCCTTCCCTGGGAAATCAAACCCTTCCCTGGGAAATCAAACCCTTCTCTGCACAAGCCCAAGAAGAATTACAGTTATTTAAAGCATCTGGGATGCAGACCTTCCACTGGCCATTTAAAGGCAGCTCTGTTGCTAGGAGACCGGAACGCTGAAG
>NW_010436946.1:0-225 GCF_000710305.1 Buceros rhinoceros silvestris | reverse complement strand
AAAAAACCCCCCAAATCCTCCAAACCACGACTGACCCCCATGAATTTTTTTTTGGTTTTGGTTTATGCAGCAAACAAATGGCCTAATTAGGAAATATGCTGTCAGAGAGCACGGAGAACTGTTTTTTTAATGAAAAACCCACTCAGGAGAGCGGAGTCAGGCTTCGGCTCCCTGGTCCCACTACTCCAGGGGCTCTGAATCTGTGTTTTAAATCACATACATATA
>NW_010436945.1:0-225 GCF_000710305.1 Buceros rhinoceros silvestris | reverse complement strand
CCCCAGTCCAGTGAAGAACCCTGGGCTGGGAACCACCGCAGCCGGGCTCCCTTCCCAGCTGGGGGATGAAGGGTTTGAGCTGAGCCAAGTTCCCAGGGCTCCTCGTGGCCCTGGGAAAGGGATCAGGGGCTGTGCATGCATTCCTCTCTCATCCCCCCGCTCCCCCAGCCCCTCACCTTGCCCCCCCGGGTGCCGCCGGGGCCTCGTGGACCGGGCAGCCCCACA
>NW_010436944.1:0-225 GCF_000710305.1 Buceros rhinoceros silvestris | reverse complement strand
CCACCCAGCCCCGGCTGCCGCCGCCGGTCTGCTTCGCCCCGGGGCAGCGGGTGGGGCTGTCCAGCAGCCCAGCAGGGGTGGTACCCAGGCAGGGGTTTCTGCTTTGCGAGTCCCTCGTAGACTCTCTTGTGCGAACGGCGCCGGAGGCTTTCCCTAGATAGCAATGGCTTGCCCCGAGATCGCCGGCTGTGCCCATTAAGCAGCGCGGCCAAGCACCTATCCAAG
>NW_010436943.1:0-225 GCF_000710305.1 Buceros rhinoceros silvestris | reverse complement strand
TGCACAGGACATCCAATTTTTAGGAATAAAACAGCAAGATGGGTATTGCCAGACTCCGATGGATGTAATCAACAAGAGAGCATCCATTGGCCAATAAAAAGGGAACACAGGCTTCCTCAGGCATTGTGAGTTTCTGGAGGATGCACACCCTAGACTACAGCCTGACTGTAAGCCCCCTCTACCAAGTGAGCTGGGAGAACAATTTTAAACGGGGTCCTGAGCAGC
>NW_010436942.1:0-225 GCF_000710305.1 Buceros rhinoceros silvestris | reverse complement strand
AAGATCTAGAATAGAAGTCAATGCATTTGACGTGTAACTAAATGACGACCATGTAAGAAAGCATAAGAATTCCTTCAGGAGGACAAACATTAGGATCTTGTCGCATTGAAAAGGGATTTGCTTCATACCAGTACCTGGAAATGCTGAGAGTGCACTGCAGCCTATGTGCAGTATTCATCACAAAAGACACCACAAGGATAAAAGGCAAAGCTACTGCACAGAGGT
>NW_010436941.1:0-225 GCF_000710305.1 Buceros rhinoceros silvestris | reverse complement strand
GAGCATGGGAGGGGACCCCGGCCGGGTTCCCGCTCTGCCGTCCCGCGATGGCATCGGGGCACAGAGCTGGGCTGTGTCCCAGCAGGGTGTCTGGCAACAGTCTGGGGACAACGGCTGTGCCTTCCCACCCCTTGCAGGTGGTGGGGCTGCCCTACCTGCACAAGGTCCTGAAGCCCGTGGTGAACCGCATCTTTGAGGAGAAGAAGTACGTGGAGCTGGACCCCG
>NW_010436940.1:0-225 GCF_000710305.1 Buceros rhinoceros silvestris | reverse complement strand
ACAGAGGCACAAAGTGCACGTGCAATGGGCCCCTGCAGCACCCAGAGAGCTGGGGGAGCCGGGGTGGTGGGGGAAGTGTCCCCTGCTTCCTCCCCTGGGCAAGAAAGTCACAGGCACTGCTGTGCCCACGGCAGGGAGACCCAGCAGGCACCACCCTGGCGAGGGGCTTCTCTAGGAGATGCTCCCGGTGTGTCAGAGCCCGGTTGGTATCACTTGCCCGAGGCT
>NW_010436939.1:0-225 GCF_000710305.1 Buceros rhinoceros silvestris | reverse complement strand
CCTTAACGAGCTACTAAGCTCTCCTTTATGTTTTTTTCGGCAGGTTTACTCCCGCCCCCCCCGCCCCGAAACTACAATAAGCTTCAAAACCTCCCAAGATAACAGCTGAATAGTTTCAACCCCCGGCACTCGGCAAGGAAATTTTAACTACAGACTGGCCTCTCCTTCATCCACCTCTCTCAACACGAGTGTGGATGGACACGTGTTTCACTGGATCCAATAACT
>NW_010436938.1:0-225 GCF_000710305.1 Buceros rhinoceros silvestris | reverse complement strand
GCCGGGGTGGGACGTGGCACAGGGGCTGTGGGAGCAGCCGTACCTTGGGCAGGTCCCGGAAGAGCTCACCGATCTTCAGGATGGTCACCAGGATGACCAGGGACGCGATGACACCGGCTACCTGAGGGGAAGGAGAGCGGGAGGCGAGAGGTGAGCCCCTGCTGCTCACTGCGCTCCTTGCCCTCAGCCCAGCCCCGCGGGGAGAGGCTCTTCCGCACCCACCTG
>NW_010436937.1:0-225 GCF_000710305.1 Buceros rhinoceros silvestris | reverse complement strand
GGTAGTCGCCTGCTCAGAGCATGGTTTTTTAAAATTGGCTTTTCCGTTCCCGTTGGCGCCCGCCAGTTGGTTAGCGATAGGCGGTGGGGTGTTCCATTATTTTGGGGAGGGTGGAGGCAAAGGGTGTTTGTTTGTTTGCACCTCCTGCTGGCTGGTTTCCTGTGACAAGAGGTGATACACAGTTTCCAGACCTGTCTGGGAGTGGGAGGAGGGACAGAACCAAAA
>NW_010436936.1:0-225 GCF_000710305.1 Buceros rhinoceros silvestris | reverse complement strand
ATATTTTAAAGATACTCAGAGTCTGAGATACCGTATACATCTTCTCATCATTGTGTACAAAAGAAAACCATTTATTTTGAAATTTTTAATCAATTTCTGTGTAACTTGAAACAGACCCTTGACAGATTTCGCAAAGAATGTTGGAGCACGTATTTGTATTTAGAGAAATGTTCTGCTCTGAGGCTGTTCACTCCTCCGTGATATGGTGATTTTATCTTTTTGAAT
>NW_010436935.1:0-225 GCF_000710305.1 Buceros rhinoceros silvestris | reverse complement strand
CCCCCTTCCAGTTCAAGCAGCCACAGAAAGAGACACAGAACAACTGGGAGAAAAGGAACAAGGGGAAGAAGAGAGCTCAGGGCAGTAAATCTCTTGTCTGCAAGGGACCAGGAGTGGTGGAGCTTTAAAAGCAGGCCCTGGGCTAAGCTTCTGACCCTCCCTATATGCCTCATTTACCCCCCTGAAACTTAAAAAGTCCCTCAAAAAGCCATTAAAAAAAATCAC
>NW_010436934.1:0-225 GCF_000710305.1 Buceros rhinoceros silvestris | reverse complement strand
GCCCCCCTTCTCAAACCGCGACAGACTCATCCCTTCCCACCATTTCACAACAAAATCATGTACTTACTAATCCAGGATCAGAAATTTCTAGTGAAGATAGGCCATGAACCGAGACCCAAGATCAACGGAGACTCAAGATCAACAGAAGTACAAGAAAAGAAGCTGGAACAAAATAGCAAATTAAATAGCAGCAACTCACTAGGACTGGCTAGTAGCTATCAAAAA
>NW_010436933.1:0-225 GCF_000710305.1 Buceros rhinoceros silvestris | reverse complement strand
GTGCTTTGACTATTTGTAGCTCTCCCTCTCGCTCAACGTTTTCCTCAAGTAATTTATTATCTTCTTTTTTTTTTTAATATATATATTATTGTCTGGTCGTGGAGGCCTGCCTTGTGAGAGGCACGTGGGGCTTTACCACTGAAGTATTCACTCACTTCATTTTCACAGATAAATGGCAAGTAGCAAATGGACATTAGCTGACTGAGCCACAATTAGCAGGAAAAA
>NW_010436932.1:0-225 GCF_000710305.1 Buceros rhinoceros silvestris | reverse complement strand
CAAAGCAGAGACCGTTCACGCTAGTTCAGGGCAAGTTTGGTACAGGTGTGTGTGCACGCTGCGACAAGATGTTGGGAGTTTGTTATTCTATACATGTCACGCAATCAATATGATACCAGCAACAAAGCTGATGACACCCTAACATTGCAGCCCAGTCGATTAACTCAATGTCATCAGAAATCTGAACAGAACAGAGGTACTAGTTTTTTAAAGAAAACGTAAGCT
>NW_010436931.1:0-225 GCF_000710305.1 Buceros rhinoceros silvestris | reverse complement strand
CAATAGTCACACTCCAGTCATGGGATTCATCGCACCAAGTTTCAGTAATGGCAGTTAGGTAGTGGCTTTCTAGAAGAATGATAGCTTCGGACTCCTCCTGTTCGTTGCCAATGTTGCATGCATTGGTGTAGAAACACTTCAGCCTGGTGCTCTGTAGACCCATTGTTGAGAAACCCAAAATTGTGGTGGTGGTACCAGCCACAGAGCCATGGATTAATAGGCTGG
>NW_010436930.1:0-225 GCF_000710305.1 Buceros rhinoceros silvestris | reverse complement strand
GGGCCACATCATGGCCCCGCACAAGCCACCTCACCCCTGACCTGCTGTGCTATTCCCGGCCAGCCCCCGCCTCCCACCGATGCTGCCGCCGGCACTTGTAAATCCTCTCCTACGGCACCCGTTATTCCAGTCCTGCCCACACACACACCACTGCCAGGGCTCCTCCGTCCTAACCTGCCCTGGGAGTTATTACTCCGAAAAGAAAAAAAGAAAAAGAGATGCATC
>NW_010436929.1:0-225 GCF_000710305.1 Buceros rhinoceros silvestris | reverse complement strand
TTGGTGGATTTTTAGAGAAGTGGTGAGAAGAATGTGCATAGTCGTGTTCGTCTTTATTCAGACTTGTCTGTTTCCTGGAGCTTGGAAAGCTTCAGCCTGAAACCTAAGTGCCTGTGAAAACCAACGTGAGATTCCTGAATGTGCCCTGTGAGGCTGGTCTCCAAGGGCTCTGAAAACAGTCTGTTGCAGTGTCCAAGTTCTGCGTCCTTCTCCATGACCCTGGAG
>NW_010436928.1:0-225 GCF_000710305.1 Buceros rhinoceros silvestris | reverse complement strand
GGGATGGGGCCACGCCGGCTGCAGCCGCCAGCCTATGGCCCAGCTCAGCCACTCACCCGCCTGCAGTGGCTGCACCTCCTGCTCCTCATCAGCCTGCAGAGCTGTGGTTCTGTGACTGGCCACCACGTCCCCAGCTCCACAAACCTGCCCCATGGCAGTCTGCTGCTCAGCAATCCTGCCGTCAGCACACAGACAGGAAACAAATGGTGGTTTACAGCTGGAAGA
>NW_010436927.1:0-225 GCF_000710305.1 Buceros rhinoceros silvestris | reverse complement strand
ACTGGTCCCAGTACAGACCCCTAAGGGACACTTGTAACTGGTCTCCAGCTGGATATCAAGCCATTGAGCACCACCCTATGGATATGACCATGCAACCTTGGTTATGTTTGTTATCCACTGAACAGTCCACGCATCAAGTCCATATCCCTCCAATTTAGAGAGACAGATGTTGTGGGGGGCTATGTCAAAGTCTCTACAGAAGTCCAGATAGATGACATCCGTAGC
>NW_010436926.1:0-225 GCF_000710305.1 Buceros rhinoceros silvestris | reverse complement strand
GGGATATTTTTTTCTCATGTTGCTTGGTTTTAGCAGGAAACGTGGGAAGGAGGAGGAAGGGCCAGTGCCTATCCACGCTGCCCCGCGGGGTTTTCCCTGGAGCCAACGGGAAGTTTTTTATGAGCACCCAGAGGAAGCCCAGCCAAGCCGGGAGCCGGGAGGAGCCGCAGTGGAGCCCACGGCCCTTCCCCAGCACCGACCAGCAGGAGCATCGGCTCTACCCCA
>NW_010436925.1:0-225 GCF_000710305.1 Buceros rhinoceros silvestris | reverse complement strand
AAAGGTCTCTTCCAGCCAGGTGATTCTGTGTGGTTCTGTGTGTTCGCTGTGTATCTCTTTTATAGTTCCTGGTTGAATCTCTGCTCACTCAAGTCCTTAGACAGGCTGCAGGGAGCTCAGTCATTGCGGTGTCCCGCCCACATACAGCATGGTAGAGCGGTCAGTCTGCACAGCCTTTGCAAAGGCATCTTGCCTGGTCTGTAATGGTTTAGCTTTTTTTTTTTT
>NW_010436924.1:0-225 GCF_000710305.1 Buceros rhinoceros silvestris | reverse complement strand
TCTTCCCTGGAAAGGGATGATTTGATCAATACCATTTCAGAAGCACAGACAGCAACAGACTTGTGATCATTTGGAATTATTTTTACATGACTCGGAGAAGATTTCTAAACAGAAGAACCAGGTTCCTGATTCCAACACTCCTGCCTGCAAAGCAGTGTGTTCTTCTGCAGAGGATCAAAACAAGAGCTGGAACAAAAAACACCCTCTCTACAGTCCTGTCTCACT
>NW_010436923.1:0-225 GCF_000710305.1 Buceros rhinoceros silvestris | reverse complement strand
TGGCTGATTTGAACAAAGCTTTTGAACTGTTCATTTGGGGAAAGTTCCATTTAGCTCTAGGGGTCCTCACACCGCACCTCAGAAGCTGGAAGAAACCAGTGGGGTACTTCTCCAAGCAACTAGACATGGCCAGCCAGGCCTGGCCAGGGTGTTCATGAGCGGTGGCTGCAAAAGTCCTCCTGACTGCGGAAGCTCGAAAACTAACAATGGGGCAGAGAATCACTG
>NW_010436922.1:0-224 GCF_000710305.1 Buceros rhinoceros silvestris | reverse complement strand
GGAAGAATTAGAGTCCTTGAACTGTGGACAGCTGCATGCAATTAGGAACAAGACCACATTATTTTCAATCAAGCAATGCAAATCAACAGCAAGGGAACAGGTGCATAAATGTCATGGACCATTAAAACTTATCACAGGTGCATGATGAAGCATGTGGAGAAGCAGGTCAAGTTCATACACCAAAGACTGAAATCAATTTGTTTTTATGTTGTATGGAATATGGC
>NW_010436921.1:0-225 GCF_000710305.1 Buceros rhinoceros silvestris | reverse complement strand
AAGGGGTCCCCATTTCCTTCCATGGGGCATGCCACCAAAAGGGCTGCAGCAGGTCACTGACCTGCGGGTCATGGAAATGGCAGCCATCCGGGCGGTGACAGGCATGACACTGAAACGGCTGCCGGTGGGTCACTGACTCACCGGTTATCAAAATGTTCAGCAGCAGGTTGCTGACTGGCGGGTCATCCAAACGGTGAACACTGGGTCACTGATCGGCAGGTCAGC
>NW_010436920.1:0-225 GCF_000710305.1 Buceros rhinoceros silvestris | reverse complement strand
TATACTCCTCCCAGGATACCTGTCCCTGCTTACATTGCCTGCGCATTTTCTTCCTTCTCTTTAGTTTGGCCAGCACGTATCAACTCATCCATGTCATTCTCTTGCCATTCTTATCTTCTACGCTGAGAGATCAAGAACTCTTTCAATCTATGGGAGCATCCTTGAAGATTTGCCATCTCTGTTTTGCTTCCTTGTCCCCGAGGGCTGTTACCCAGTCCATAGGAC
>NW_010436919.1:0-225 GCF_000710305.1 Buceros rhinoceros silvestris | reverse complement strand
CAGCCAATGGTGTATTCCTCCCATAATGCCAACTCATCTCACTGGTTGTGGAGTTTTGGGGGAGCCCTGGGGCTTCCTTAAAAATGGTGCTCAGATGGGACCACGTCCCCTTTTCTTCCCACCATCCAGCACTCCACCACCTCACTACTGCTGCCCTGTGCCACCCTGCACCACTCCATCTTCTCTTCTGTGTGTAATATCTTTCAATTGTTATTAAAAATGTTT
>NW_010436918.1:0-225 GCF_000710305.1 Buceros rhinoceros silvestris | reverse complement strand
ACTGGGTGTACTGGGACTGAGGAGTCTGGTGTACTGGGAGTGCTGATGCAGAAGGTGCTGGGGGAGGCCTGTGGGCTGGGCCTAGCAGGTCGGCTCAGCCCCAGCTCCCTCTTGTTGCCTCCCCAGATCACGAAGGAGGTGACGAAACTGCTGAAGATGAAGGCGCAGCTGGGGGGAGATGAGGGGAAACACAAGTTTGTGCTCAAGACCCCGAAGGTAACTTCC
>NW_010436917.1:0-225 GCF_000710305.1 Buceros rhinoceros silvestris | reverse complement strand
GGGCTAATCCATCTCTCTTCCTTTCTCTCCTTTCCCTTTTTCCATTTCCTAATATTCTAAGTAAAAGTTTCTTTACACCAATGGGCCCCGAGTGTTGATGCCCCTCCTTACCACACAGAGAATCCCAAAGATCACCCACCTGAGTCCAGCGGAGCTGGAATGGGATGTTACAAGGCCTCAATAAAGTCTCTCTGGAGCCTTCTCCAGGCTGAACCACCCCAACTC
>NW_010436916.1:0-225 GCF_000710305.1 Buceros rhinoceros silvestris | reverse complement strand
AGGACTCATTATGGACCTTTATTGATTATCACTTTCAGCAGCTATAGTTGTGCAAATGACAAGCCTTTAAATGGTGAACTAAAAGCATGTCTTCAGAAGATGTGTAAGCAATGTTTCATAAAACTAATGGAAAGCATCGATGTTAACAGACTGTGAAGTCTGAGTGATAATTGAAATAGCAACAAATATTAGTGATCTAATGAATTAGTTGCCAGAATATGCGGT
>NW_010436915.1:0-225 GCF_000710305.1 Buceros rhinoceros silvestris | reverse complement strand
ACGAACAGCAGGCAGGAACCCACCAGCGCTGGCAGGTACTTTTAATCATTACACGCAGTCTCATTAAAATGGGTATGCCCTGACCGGACAGCACCGCTGGAAATGACTCCTGGATTCAGGTACACAGAGCTCAGCCGCAGATTCAGCTGGGCTGATGAGATGAATGTACGATTCTCTCAGCACCCCTCACTCGATGGATATTATTATTTCAAGCCCTAACACACA
>NW_010436914.1:0-225 GCF_000710305.1 Buceros rhinoceros silvestris | reverse complement strand
TACATCAGCCAGTTCCCTCAGGACTCTGGGGTGCATGTCATTGGGTCCCAGAGACTTACTTGTGTTCAGGTTCCTCACAGGATCACGAACTTGATTTTTCTTTTACAGCGGAAAGCACATTTCTCTCCCAGTCTCCATCTTGTGCTCCATCTACTGGGCAGGTGTGAGGAGAGAGGCTGCCTGTGAAGACTGAGGCAAAACAGTCGTCGAGTACCTCACCCTTCT
>NW_010436913.1:0-225 GCF_000710305.1 Buceros rhinoceros silvestris | reverse complement strand
GACCTTACAAGACTCCTCATCTACTCAGACCCAAGTCCCAGCTCCAAAAAAGTGCTGTTAGAAAATACCAATATCAAACAAGCAATGCATCACCTTGAAAGGCTGGACATGATTTCTTTAAAAGGCAGTGAACATTTAAATTCCTGTGGGGAAAAATTCAAACACTCTACAATAATAAATTGCTTTACTGTTAGCTACTCTCCCTGTAATCCTTCAGCAGAGAGA
>NW_010436912.1:0-225 GCF_000710305.1 Buceros rhinoceros silvestris | reverse complement strand
AGTCCAAGAAAATTTCTCCTGAAGCAAACCTCCACGCAGAAAAGTAGTTCTTCTTCTTCTGGGGTTGCTGGGAGAAGGCTTGAGTTTACCGGGACAATACTCCAAGGCTTCTAGCTCTCCCCATCTGCAGAGTGGGATACGGACCGGAATTTCCAGGATATGCCTGTGTGTTTCCCACAGGCAGAGGCTCTGTGCTGAGCATCTGAAACCAGTTTGCTTTTCCCC
>NW_010436911.1:0-224 GCF_000710305.1 Buceros rhinoceros silvestris | reverse complement strand
AATTAAGACACAACGGTGTCAAACGCATATGGTTGCTGTTTATTTTATTCACACACAAAAGGGTAGTGAGGAAAAGAGAAAGAGAGGAGAGGAGGGAGTGAGAGAGAGGGAGGGCGGAGAGAAAAAGAAAGAGAGAGAGAAATATCACCACCAAGAATCGCTGTCCTGAAAGTCTGTCTTACAGAGTGCATCGGGTGGTGTCCTGGTTTGAGCTAAAACTTCCT
>NW_010436910.1:0-225 GCF_000710305.1 Buceros rhinoceros silvestris | reverse complement strand
CAGCCTTTGGGGTATCTGCTGGAAATTCCCACGGAGACAGAACCGCAGTTCGCGTAGAAGACCTGCTCTAGGGACACCCCTTGGAACCATTTCCGAAGTTGCTGTGTTGTTCCAAATCATGAGCCCGTAGAGGCAGCAAAGCACTTCACGGTGCCTGACGTGGGGTCCTGCTCGGTGTAAGAAACGAGCGAAAGCCTGGCCAAAGAGACTCAGGTCAGACCCCAC
>NW_010436909.1:0-225 GCF_000710305.1 Buceros rhinoceros silvestris | reverse complement strand
CAGTGTCATGTGTTGTGGGAGAAGGTAGAGAAATCTGGAGTGAAATTGAGCTCAGGAAGAAAGGAGAGGTGGGGAGGAGGTGTTTTAAGAGTTAGTTTTTATTTTCTCATAACCCTACTCTAATTAGATTGGTAATAAATTAATTTTCACCAAGCCAAATCTGTTTTGCATGTGGTGGTAATTGGTGAATAATCCCTCCCTGTCCTTATCTCAACCCATGAGCCT
>NW_010436908.1:0-225 GCF_000710305.1 Buceros rhinoceros silvestris | reverse complement strand
TTTTTTTTCCTAGTCATAACCTAGTGACTCGGAGAATAAATTGATAAAATCCTCCCTAGTTCTTCTGCAGGGTGTTGCTGCAGGAGTGGGAAGTTGAAGGGGAAGAGAAGAAGGTAGCCTGGATGAAAAATACTCCTGGTCCGTTAGTGCTTCTGTTTAGATTTAGGAAAAGCAGGTACAAAATTAATTGAAAGGTGAAGGAAGCAGTTAGTGGGTGCACACGAC
>NW_010436907.1:0-225 GCF_000710305.1 Buceros rhinoceros silvestris | reverse complement strand
GTGGTAGCCCAGGGCTACACCTCCAGCCGCTCGTCTTTGCAGTCAGAGGCTCCATAAGCCAAACCCACCCAAAGCTCTTTTGAGGATGTTTAGGCCCGGTTTCAGGCTGGCATCCTCCCCACACTACCCACCCCCCACTAGCTCCCCTATTGCCTCTAAACTGAGCAGTTACGCAGAAAACAGCCCTTTCCCAACAGCTTGGGATAAAAAAACCCTCACTTCATC
>NW_010436906.1:0-225 GCF_000710305.1 Buceros rhinoceros silvestris | reverse complement strand
GATGGAGAGATACAGAGGGAAGGAGGAGGAGGAGGATATCATCAAGTCATGGCAGGTGATAGAAGTCACTTCAGTTTAAATGGTGCCACGTGAACTCTACGGGATATAATACATCCTGTACTGTTACACTGATTGCAGAACAACTTAGGGTAAGTTTCTAACAATTCTAATAAAAGTAAGTAAAGTAATAAAAGTAAGTTTTGTTAGACTTGAAAAATGCACGAC
>NW_010436905.1:0-225 GCF_000710305.1 Buceros rhinoceros silvestris | reverse complement strand
TGGCGGCCTGTGCACCCCCCAGCAGCCTATTAGTAATTGAACCGGCTGCTTAATTCCGCGCAGCCCCTTCTGAGCCAAACCCCAAGCCACCAGCCTGGCTACGAGCGGCGCATGAATAATGCCAGAATGCGGAGAAGAGCTTCAACGAAAACATTTTTCACCTCCTTCCTCCCCGCCACCCCTCCACCCCTGCCCGGGGAAGAAACCCGCTGCCGCCCGGATCTA
>NW_010436904.1:0-225 GCF_000710305.1 Buceros rhinoceros silvestris | reverse complement strand
CTGTTCATTAAGGTCCTGTGTGGCTCCCAGCGACGTCAACCCAGGAGGCTCTACACCGTTATCTTCCTCACCGTCCTCTTCTTTCTCCTCTTCGGCGTTCCCCTCAGCATCTGTAACTTCCTGCAGCAGCTTGGCCATGACATTCTGTCCTCTCAGGTGGTTTTCCTGCTTGCCTGCATCAACAGCAGCATCAATCCCTTCATCTACTTCTTGGTGGGGAGCTAC
>NW_010436903.1:0-225 GCF_000710305.1 Buceros rhinoceros silvestris | reverse complement strand
GCCACCATTTTAGGACAGGGTGTCACGGCTGTGTGACAGGGACCTGCCCATGACCTGGGGCATCGCGCCGCACTGCGACTCGCCGACAGCCACTTCTCGACACCATCATGCCCACACGATCTCAGGCAGCTCTGTGATTGGCTGCCTACTTCCTTTGGACCAGGAGCTGCTCGCGTATAAAGGTAAATAGATCCGTACAACTTATAAACTCATAGAACTGCTTGG
>NW_010436902.1:0-225 GCF_000710305.1 Buceros rhinoceros silvestris | reverse complement strand
CCCGGTGTCGACAAGAGCGAGGTACACGTACGTGGGGCAGCAGGATGAGCTGGTTTGGGGGGTTTCCCCGTGCTGAGACCCCCGGACTTAGAGCACTGTATCTGGGCAGCAATTGGGTCTGGACGCCGTGGCCACCTGCATGAACATCACCATGATGGTGGGGGGCCGGGACTGCCACCCCAACGTGCTGAAGAATGAGGTGACGTGCCGCCTGCCCCGTGAGCT
>NW_010436901.1:0-225 GCF_000710305.1 Buceros rhinoceros silvestris | reverse complement strand
ATTATAATATGTAGCTAATTCTAGTATCTTTTAAAAATATGTAAATGAATCCTGCATTCTAGAAGAAAGAAACACATAAGAGTTATGGAAAATACACTAGAAAATATTTAAAGGTTTTTTTTTTAAAAAAAAGGAAGGCAGGAGAAAAAGAAGTTAGAAGAAGGGATAGCAATCTAATATGTAAAAAGCAGGAACTAGTCATTCTTTAAAGATTCTGGGGAAGGC
>NW_010436900.1:0-225 GCF_000710305.1 Buceros rhinoceros silvestris | reverse complement strand
GCCAGCCTGTGTGGTGGGTCTGTGTCCCTCACCAGGGATGGGCTGGCAGCACTCTCTGGTGTCACTTGTATGTCCCTTGTAGGTCCCTGGCCCTGATGGGCAGTCTCACTGTGGTGGGCACGGGCTTTGGCACCTACAACATGGCCATCGCGGTGATGAGCCCCTGCCCGCTCCTCCAGCAGTCCCAGTGGGGCGATGCCCTCATCGTAAGTCACAGGGTCCCTC
>NW_010436899.1:0-225 GCF_000710305.1 Buceros rhinoceros silvestris | reverse complement strand
TCCTCAGGGTGAGTGGTGGGACCACTGAGGCAGCTTGGGGTGGGGCTGGGGGGTGTCTTCAGGAGACCCTCCTGGTGGTACCACCAACGGGGACCTCCCCGAGGAGGCCAACAGTGTCCATCAGCCTGGGTTGATGGTCAGGCAGGAGGTCCAAGGTCACCCCAGCAGGTCCAAAAGGAGGAGCTGCTCCACCTCATTGGCCAACACTGACCCAAGAGCATTGAC
>NW_010436898.1:0-225 GCF_000710305.1 Buceros rhinoceros silvestris | reverse complement strand
AAAAAAAGAAGGGGAGCTCTACTAGAAAAACAAACACGGAGGGCAGACCCCCCCAGCCCCTGTGCCGCGGGAGGGGGACAGGGAGCATGCCAAGAGGACGGTGCCACGGCTCTCACTCGGGCTCTGCTGCGCACCGTTCCCCCTCTGGTGACACACTGGGATGGGATCCTCAGGGCAACAAAGGTCAATAAACCTGAAAACGAAGCGTAAAACTTTAAATAAAGA
>NW_010436897.1:0-225 GCF_000710305.1 Buceros rhinoceros silvestris | reverse complement strand
CCCGTCACCCCTGTGGCCCCAGACCCACGGGGCTGAGCCCCGGACCTGCAGCCCCCAGCACCCGCTGCCCCAAGGACCATTCGCACTGGGGCGGCCCCGCAGCATCTCCTTTTCCCCCAGGACTTTTCCACGCCGATGCCTGTCGGTGCCGGAGGTTGGGCGCCGCACACAAAGGGTGAAGGAGCTGGGGGCGGCAGCGGGGGCGTGGGGCCGCGTTGCTCACGG
>NW_010436896.1:0-225 GCF_000710305.1 Buceros rhinoceros silvestris | reverse complement strand
CACCACCCTCTTCCCAGCGCAGAGCCCCTGCAGCAGCTCTCCCACGCATGCCGGGGAGCAGCACTGACAGCCTGCGCCTGCTCTCCTGCCCCTAAAGACCATCAGAAGAGATGAATCACCTCCACACACCTCGGGTGGGCTGGTGTAGGGCAGGGGGAAGCAAGGTGGAGAGCAACTGGGAGCGCAGGGAGAAAGACCACCAGCTCCAGGGACCCTCCTGCTCAC
>NW_010436895.1:0-225 GCF_000710305.1 Buceros rhinoceros silvestris | reverse complement strand
CGTAGGCCAGCAATATATTCTGAAAAGAACAAAGTCGGTGCAGTAAAGGCACTTTGCCTCTTGCTCGCTGCAATGAGCCATTTCACAGATTCCTCTCGGTTGGTGTCATCCGTTTTCACTCTGGTGGTTATTCCATCGAGGGATTCGACCTTTCTGGCATGACTTGTTTTCAGTAGACCCTGTTTTATTTTTTTTAATGGCCTACTGTTTAGTAGGTGTTTGCCA
>NW_010436894.1:0-225 GCF_000710305.1 Buceros rhinoceros silvestris | reverse complement strand
TCTGTAGTGCTCAGTAGGTGCACCAACATTGCCTACTGGTGTGTGGCAAAGGGGGAAGGACCAGGATTTGATTTGTTGCTAACATTGTAATTTCAGGACCATCTGTCCATTTTCTGTCTTCAGTGGCAGTGAAATGAAGACCAGCTGTCAGTCTTAGGTGTGCACTGCAGATTTGTAAAAAGTGTATTTGCTGGACTGGCTCCACCCTTTACACCTAAGATTCAT
>NW_010436893.1:0-225 GCF_000710305.1 Buceros rhinoceros silvestris | reverse complement strand
CCCACACCCCTCACACAGCCTCTTCACATTGCTCCTTGCTGCAGAAGAGACCGTGGGAGCTGTGAACATGCCTTGGGTACTCTTGCCGGTGCAAGTGCCAGGTGACCCTTCCGCTGGTGGTCTCCTCTGCTTGGCACCAAGACGATGGGCAGCTCTCCATGGGCACAGCTCCCTTGGCACCAGTGCTGGATCTGGCTGGCAGGGACCTGCCTGGGTTTTTGGGAG
>NW_010436892.1:0-225 GCF_000710305.1 Buceros rhinoceros silvestris | reverse complement strand
AAAAAAAAAAAAAAATTGGTTTTGAGAAAGATTCTTAGGGGAAAAAAATTGTTTTTTATTTTGTATATCCACGGAGGTTCGGCTGGGTCATTGCTCCGGCCAGAATTAGCTGCACAGAGCAAGAAAATTCCATGTTTTTATCGAACTGTGGAGGACTTTTGGAGGGACAGGTGGCTTTGGAGGGGACAGTGGCTTTGGAGGGGACGGTGACTTTGGAGGGGACGG
>NW_010436891.1:0-224 GCF_000710305.1 Buceros rhinoceros silvestris | reverse complement strand
AAGGCGCGACCAAGATGCCCGCTGCCAGGCTCAGCCCGCCCACGGGGCTCGCCCACGGCAACGAGGCGCACCGGGAGCCGGACCCTCGCGCCAGCCCTGCGCTGCTGCTCACGTGTGACGGAATAGGAACAATTTCACAAGGTAACATTCATTTTCCTTCTAGACACAAGTAAGAAGGAGACTGGAGCGGCACCGCGAGCTCCGCAGGGTCCACGCACGCACCT
>NW_010436890.1:0-225 GCF_000710305.1 Buceros rhinoceros silvestris | reverse complement strand
AACTAGTTTGCTGAATTTGTGATGCTTACAGCAAAGAAAGTTTTATACCGATTTTCTTTTTTTCTTCTGTTGTTTTTCTGAGGAGGGTAAGCAGTGATTGAGTTGTCCAGGAATTCTCTCTACCCAAACTCGCTAATTAAAAGAAGTGCTGGAGTTACCCAGTGCAAAGCAGCATTTAAATGGGTGAAAGTTAATGGCCAGTGTTTGCACAGGAGGTTGGAGTGG
>NW_010436889.1:0-224 GCF_000710305.1 Buceros rhinoceros silvestris | reverse complement strand
GGTCACAGATCATTAAAATAAAAAGTTTCTAAGAGGAAAATAATTTAAAACATACGCGCAGGGCTCCCTTCCAACCTCCCCCCACCCACAGCTCCACCACTTGTGCTTCATCTCATGCGTTAAGTAAAGCTGTTGAATCTCAGGAGGCCTCGGCGGCAGCACCCAGCAGGGTCTCACCCGCTGGGGGCCGCAGCGAACGCCCCACGACGTGCTCCCGGATCCCG
>NW_010436888.1:0-225 GCF_000710305.1 Buceros rhinoceros silvestris | reverse complement strand
GGAGGAAGCAACCAGCCTCGCCTGGCTCACAGCTCAGCATCTTCCCTAGTGCTGCTGCTGTCGCCAAGCTGCTGGAAGGGACCTCGGACCAGCTCCTAAGAAAGGATTCAGATGGTTCTTTTGCTCTGAAACGTTCTTGCATGGTCTAAACCTTAAGCTGAGCACTGAGCTCCTTCTGTAGGGCCAGCTGTCTTGCACGTATGGACTCTTTCCATCTCACCACAT
>NW_010436887.1:0-224 GCF_000710305.1 Buceros rhinoceros silvestris | reverse complement strand
TTTCTCCAGTATAACAACTCCAGTTTCCTCAGCTGCTCCTCATGAGACTTTTGCTCTAGACCCTTCACTAGCTTTGCTGATCTTTTTGAACAAGCTCCAGCACTTCAAAGACCTTCTTCTAACGAAGGGCCTGAAAATGAACACAGTGTTCAAGATGTGCCCTCTCCATTGCTGAGTACAGGGGAACAATCAGTTCCCCAGTCCTGCTGACCACATGCTTTCTG
>NW_010436886.1:0-225 GCF_000710305.1 Buceros rhinoceros silvestris | reverse complement strand
CCCAAACCGCGGCTAAGGAAAAGCAGCAGTATTGGCTACCAGGCTGTTCAGGCAGCGGCAGCAGCGGCAGCGGCAGGGCTGGCACAGCACGTGGCAGCATGTGGCATGGCGGGGCCAGGAGCAACAGAACAGCAGCGGTGGTGGCGGTCCACACGCAGGGCAGGGCTGGTGAAACGACGGCAGCGGTCACGGCAGGTGGGGGACCGGGGGCAGGGGGGGGGCGGG
>NW_010436885.1:0-225 GCF_000710305.1 Buceros rhinoceros silvestris | reverse complement strand
CCATCCCTGTAAGCCGGTGATGAAGGGGACAAGAGGAAGGACCGTCCCCACAAGCCGGTGATGAAGCTGTCCTGGCACGGCAGACGCAGTGCTGGATCATCGCCCGAGAGATACATGTATAACCCCTGCCCACATAATGTGGAACAGAAGACAATGAAGCGTCTCCTATGAGGGATTAGAGGGAAAGACTTTCTTGCGAAGGTTTGCCTGGACAGTTCATTTCTG
>NW_010436884.1:0-225 GCF_000710305.1 Buceros rhinoceros silvestris | reverse complement strand
TTGGTGACAGTCAACATGGCTTCACTAAGGGTGGGTCGTGCCTGTCAAATTTGGTGATCTTCTACAATGGTGTTACAGTGTTAGTGGATAAGTGAAGAATAACTGACATCACCCACCTGGACAGGTGCAAAGAATTTGACACCATCCCTCACAATGTCCTTGTCTTTAAATTGGAGAGATGTGGATTAGATATATGGACCACTTGGTGGATAAGGAATCGGCTGG
>NW_010436883.1:0-225 GCF_000710305.1 Buceros rhinoceros silvestris | reverse complement strand
CTCAGGATGAGCCCCGCCAGCTTTGCTGCCTACTACCCCTCTTTCCTCACTCCTGCCCAGTACTTCGAGGAGGCTCCCGACTTCTTCCAGCCCCTGAAATCCGTGAGCGAGCTGGTCCCCGCCTCTTCACCTCTGCCGCCTTTCACCTTTAGCAGGGTCTCCGCTTTCCTGAGCCAACCGCCCCCCCTGCCCACCAATCCCTTCCCTGGCCTCCCACTGACCATC
>NW_010436882.1:0-224 GCF_000710305.1 Buceros rhinoceros silvestris | reverse complement strand
CCATCGGGTGGCTGTTGGCACCCATGGGACCCCCCCGTCACCCAGTTCCTCACCAGCCCCCTCCCTGCTCCCACGTGGCTTTGAGGGGAGCAGAGCCCAGCTCTTCCCCCACATTAACCCGAGGTACCCCTGGAGGGTGCCACAGCCCCTGAGGGGATGGAGAGCAACAGTGAACATGCGTGTGTGTGTGCAAGAACACGTGTGTGTGTGTGTGTGTGTGTGTG
>NW_010436881.1:0-225 GCF_000710305.1 Buceros rhinoceros silvestris | reverse complement strand
CCACACCAGGAGGGACAGGGGGACACCATGGACATCCCTCGGGCTGCGAGGAAGTGTCCAGGGGCCAGGCGTGGGCAAGGCTGCGCAGGCAGCACTGGGTAGGGGTAGCTGGAAGGCAAGCAGGGTGAGCCCTCGCTGTCCCTGGGGCCACCCTCCGCCAGCCCTGCAGAGCCCTGCCTTGCAGGGCCCTGCTGACGTCAACCCCAAAAACAGGGGGACACTGCC
>NW_010436880.1:0-224 GCF_000710305.1 Buceros rhinoceros silvestris | reverse complement strand
GCAAGTGGATACAAAGGGAGTTAGGAGTCACCAAAAGGGTAGGAGGGGCAGTGTCAGTGCTGAGGACCGAGCTATAGGACATCTGTGGAGGGATGGGAGAGGCCAGCATAAAAGGTAGTGAAGCAACACAGTCTGAGTTCCACTAGTAGCAGAAGCGAAGGTTTGAATGTACCTGGAATTATTACAGTACTTTGGGTAGAGGGTATATGCAGAGACACGCAGCA
>NW_010436879.1:0-225 GCF_000710305.1 Buceros rhinoceros silvestris | reverse complement strand
AAGATCCAGCGAGGTGACGGGCCCCTCCTGCTCCTCTGACATCACCAGTGCCACTGGGAGCTGCCCCAGCAGCCAAGGAGTCCGAAGGTTGGATTTGCTGCCCAGTCCTGACCTTCCTGGTGGGTTTTGCTGCTGGGGTGGGGAAAACAAATCCCTATGGAGCCCCCAGCCCTGGCCCTGCCTTGGCTCTGCCCGCACTGCTGATGGTGGCACCAGTAGCACCAG
>NW_010436878.1:0-225 GCF_000710305.1 Buceros rhinoceros silvestris | reverse complement strand
AGCCAAAGGCTTTGGAGAGGGAAGAGCAACTTCTCGAACAGCGAGCGACAGCTCGGAACTGGCCCTGACCAACGCAGCCAGTTTGGGACTGGAAGTGCTGAAGCCTCCTCACAAACAGCCCGAGAGGTTTAGTGACCAACGGGGAAAATGGCCCTGAGGAAGCGACTTTGATCTGTGGGGAGCGCAGGCATCCGAGGGGTTAAACTGTGCCCCGAGGAGGCACCG
>NW_010436877.1:0-225 GCF_000710305.1 Buceros rhinoceros silvestris | reverse complement strand
TCTGTGGGGACAAGAAGTTGTGGTGCCATTGCCTGGGGTTTCGGGGATCACCAAGGGGAAGGAGGCAGCCAGTCCTTTGCTGCTGAGATGGCCCAGCAGGTCCCTCCACAGTGTCCCCAGACCTGGAACCCACCCATGGGGACACCCTCATGCACCCTGAACCCACATGCTCTCTAAAGCATCATGTATGACCGAAATCCCACTGTACCTCCGGCAGCCGGGGGA
>NW_010436876.1:0-225 GCF_000710305.1 Buceros rhinoceros silvestris | reverse complement strand
CTTCTGCTGCTGCACCTGCTTGTGGTTGGTGATGACCTGGCGGATGCCGTTGACGAAGCCGCTCTGGTCGTTGGGGATGAGCCCCATGAAAATCTTCTTCTTGGAGGAGTAGAGCAGCATCAGCACCCGCACCTCGCACGGCGCCGTGTGCGGGAAGTGCACGCAGCCCGCCTGCACCGACACGGACACGGACGCGTCAGCGACGCACGGACACGTCAGTGACAC
>NW_010436875.1:0-225 GCF_000710305.1 Buceros rhinoceros silvestris | reverse complement strand
GGGAAGGGGGTGCCTCCCGTGACCCAGGGCTCTAGGCTGATGTGGCCTTGCTGCCACAGCACCTCCCCTCCCTCCCCGGGCTGCGGCATGTGAGCTGCTGCCCCAGGCGAGAAAACCTCCTGCCTCGGCACTGGGGGCACGGGGGAGGCCAAACCTCGACTGCTGGGTCCAGTTTGGGACCATCCCTGCCAAAAGACCTTGAGGGGCTGGAGCATGTCCAGAGAA
>NW_010436874.1:0-225 GCF_000710305.1 Buceros rhinoceros silvestris | reverse complement strand
TGCTCACTCAATTGATTTTTACACCTTTGCCGCCACGCGCGAAGGATGGAGAAACGATCCCTTTAATAATGAATAACAAAAATAGTGCAGGAGGGAAGCGGCAGAAGGACGTCTGATATCACAGAGCTGCGCGGAAGGGACCCCCAGACGTACAAAACCACGTGGGGAGGGGAAACAGGGGAGAGGGCCACGGGGTGGAGTGTTTGGGGACACTGGGCACTGGCG
>NW_010436873.1:0-224 GCF_000710305.1 Buceros rhinoceros silvestris | reverse complement strand
GGAAGGGACAGAGCCAGAGGCCATCACGAGATCCCAGTCCCTGGTGAGCCGCAAGATATGTGAAAGGATTTCAGCTGTCGCCCAGGTGAGCACATTGTCACCTGCCTACTCTGGTGCTGGGGTAACAGGGTGACTAGTTTGGAACTGGAAGGAATGGAAGACAAGCAGCTGTCCTCCCTGTCTAGGGAAGGAAGAATTGACAAGGCGATTGGAAGACAGACACA
>NW_010436872.1:0-225 GCF_000710305.1 Buceros rhinoceros silvestris | reverse complement strand
CACGTAACCCGCCCAAACCCGCGGGAAAGATGGCGCTGTGCACCCGGAGGGAGGCGAGGACACGTTTAGCTGCTGAGCGGCTCCGAGCACGTGGGTGTGTGCTCGCTCGCCTGCGCGCTGTGCCAGCAGAGCCCAGCTTCGCGCCGAGCACCGGGACAGCAGAGAACACTGCGTGCTCCGAGGACAGGGGACGTGCTCCGGCGTCGGGCAGACGGGACTGCCAGG
>NW_010436871.1:0-224 GCF_000710305.1 Buceros rhinoceros silvestris | reverse complement strand
CCACAAACACCCGCTGCAAACACACCGGGCACGCGGTAGGGCAGGATGCGGCCGTGCCCCGCGGGCTCGTACCCCACAGCACGGGGCTGGTTTCCCTGGGGGCTGCTTGGCCCCCCCCAGCGCAGGGGGGGTGGCTGCAGGGGACATCACCATGCCGTGCCCAGGCATCTCAGGCCAGCACGTGCCAGGCGGCACTGCTGGCTCCGTCCCCCCTCTCACGGCCC
>NW_010436870.1:0-224 GCF_000710305.1 Buceros rhinoceros silvestris | reverse complement strand
CAGCTGGCCCCTCTCCGCTTCGCAGGCAGCGTCATCACCATCTCGGGGCGCATGACCTTCACGAGCAATAAATCCATGGAAATCGAAGTCTTTGTGGATGCCGACCCGTTTGTGGACGAGTCTCGGGAGCGGTACCGTGCCGTCAGCGCCTTCTTCACCTACGTCTCCCTGAGCAAGGAGGGGAAGCCCCTGCCCGTCCCACAGCTGCTGGTAAGAGCCCTCCC
>NW_010436869.1:0-224 GCF_000710305.1 Buceros rhinoceros silvestris | reverse complement strand
GACGGACCGACGGATGGAGGGTGGGACAGACAGGTGGATGGACAGAGGGACGGACCGACGGATGGACGGGTGGATGAACAGACAGAGGGTGGGACAGACATGGAGGGAAGGAGGGAGGGAAGGAGGGACAGATGGATGGACAGACAGGTGGGCAGACAGATGGACAGACGGCTGGATAGACAGACGGATGGACGGATGGGCGGATGGATGGATGGATGGATGGA
>NW_010436868.1:0-225 GCF_000710305.1 Buceros rhinoceros silvestris | reverse complement strand
CGTCAGCAGCGGCTCTTCTGGAACCGACACCGGCGCCTCTCTGCCACCTGGGCTGGGTGACATCCCTAACAACGGTGTTCGTCGGCCCGGTTACCTCAGAGCTGGTGCGCTGCGGGTGGTGACGGAGGCAGGAGCCTGGGGGGTGGAGGCAGAGTTATCTCGGGTGGTGGCCTCTCTGCCTTGGCGCTGTGGAGGGCCAGCTGATGGGCCTCCTCCCCGCCCCAC
>NW_010436867.1:0-225 GCF_000710305.1 Buceros rhinoceros silvestris | reverse complement strand
GGGCACGGATGCTGGAGGGGCCTCACCATTACGCCATCCTGGACTCGGGTGGCCTCATCGTCGCCATCGAACACACCAGCCAGCCTGTCAACGTCATCCAGTATGTGCTGGGACCCCCTTGCTGTGGAGGCGGGGGCTGGCTGGGTTGGAGGGACCCTAATGAAGGGGGTGCTGGGGAGCTGCACCCTCGTGCTGGTAGAACGAGAGGAACCGGCCTCCAGTTGT
>NW_010436866.1:0-224 GCF_000710305.1 Buceros rhinoceros silvestris | reverse complement strand
AGAGCATCCACAGGGATGCCGTTTCCTGCGCCTGTCCGATGGGCCGTGTGGGGAAACCCGGGCGACTTAGAGATGCGATGCTGCAGGCTAGAAGGTGCGTTCGGAGACCTCTCCTCGCCTGCTCTCTGCTGAGGAGGAAACTTAGGTCTGATCCACAGAAATTCAAGTCTCATCTCTCGCCTCGGGCTCCTGCACCGGTGTGGCAGAAGGGTCGTCCCTTCCCC
>NW_010436865.1:0-224 GCF_000710305.1 Buceros rhinoceros silvestris | reverse complement strand
ATCCAAAATACCACGCAGAAATTGCTGCTGCGAGCACAGACTTGCTCAGCACAGCTGACCACTGGAGTTACTTTACTCAAAGATGGCTTACAAAGCCCTTTTGCATTTCAGCAACTGCCTCAGCAGTATGAGCATTTTTACAGCTTTCCAACAAATCAGCCAGGCACATCGTGATAATTTTCTTTCGCAAGTCTGCCAACACAACTGTGGCAATACATCCCCTC
>NW_010436864.1:0-224 GCF_000710305.1 Buceros rhinoceros silvestris | reverse complement strand
ATGCAGGACAGAAAAAAGAGACCGAGGGAAAGGGACGGCGAGGGGAGAGGATGGGAGAGACGAGAGACCGGGGAGAGCAGGGGAGAGCGGAGACGAGGGACCCCGAGGGGAAAGGGAGCGAAAGGGAAAGGGGCACCTGGGGAAAGGGGCGGAGAGAAAGTGCAAGTGGGGAGGAGAGAGGGGGGAGAAGGGGCAAGAGCGCGAGAAAACCCCCTCGGTGCCCG
>NW_010436863.1:0-224 GCF_000710305.1 Buceros rhinoceros silvestris | reverse complement strand
GGCGGGGGATTTTTGTTGCTGTTTCCCCGGGTTTGTTCTGCCTTTTCCTCGCACCCTCGGTGGAAGGGACGAGGAAAACCCGCGGAGCCGACGACGCTCCGCTCCCGGGGCCGAAAACTTCACTTGTCCCTGCCCCGCTGCGAAATCCGCCGTAACGAGTGGGCACCCACCGGGGACCATTTTTTGCCTCCTGCACTGCAGGGCCCAGACCTTGCGGTTTTCTG
>NW_010436862.1:0-224 GCF_000710305.1 Buceros rhinoceros silvestris | reverse complement strand
GGAAATAGAACACGTCACACGCCAGGGGCTTTGTAGGTAGGAAACACAGCTTTGGATTTCCTTCCTCCATCTCTGAAGTGCTGCCTACGTGGCACTCGCTCCACACCACCTTTGGGAGACCAGCGGTGGCCTTAGCTCTCGCTGGCAAAACCGACGGGACATGCCAGGGCAGGCGGTTCGCACAGCTGTACAGCTGCCCACTCACACAGCCAGACCTGAACTGG
>NW_010436861.1:0-224 GCF_000710305.1 Buceros rhinoceros silvestris | reverse complement strand
CAATCAGCTGCGTGGAAGGAGAACGTCGCGGTCACGTGCTCCTGCTTCATGGTGGGGTTGTTTGTTCTTGGGCCGTGACCTGGAACTGCAGCCGAGATCTTGGGCTCCGCGGTCGATTTGCTCTCTGGAGCTCAACCTGCCATGGTCCGATCCAGGCTCTTCTGCTGCTGCGGAGCTGGTTTCACCCTCCTCATCCTCTCCCAGGCTTGTTCCTGGTCCATTTG
>NW_010436860.1:0-224 GCF_000710305.1 Buceros rhinoceros silvestris | reverse complement strand
GAACAACATCCCTTTGTTTCCTTCTCACAATCCCCCCCTTTTTCTTTTTCTAAGGTTTGTTGATTTTTGTACCCACAAGAAGCTTCCCATCTAGCTAGCATTTCTGCGCATTGTCATTCTCTATTTTCTTCTTCTGCCTGTTCAGTCAGGCACAACAACCTTCCCTGATAGGGTGGAGGATCCAGGGACATCATCTTGGTTATTGCTGTTTCTATCAGTGTTTG
>NW_010436859.1:0-224 GCF_000710305.1 Buceros rhinoceros silvestris | reverse complement strand
CCCCTTCCCGGGCTTCCCAGAGAGGCTGGGGAGGAAGAGGAGGCCCAGAGGTGTGCTTGCCTGCAGCGAGATGAGGCACCTGCAAAGAGTAAGTCCGTATTTTTTATTTTCCAAGGTTTTTAAGCCTGGTTTTGGAGACTTCGGTTCACTTCTCTTTGTTTTCGGCATCAGCTCAAGTGCCTGGAGTTTTCTGTAGTGTGTGAATGGAAAAAAAGAAAAAAAAA
>NW_010436858.1:0-224 GCF_000710305.1 Buceros rhinoceros silvestris | reverse complement strand
GGTTGTGTGGAAGATTGAGCATTTCAGGGCGTGAAGACTTTCATTTCTATCTTGTTTCTCCCTCATTTTAAGCTTGCCTGAAAACTGGTGAATTTAATCAGGTTTTTGGGCATCTGTGAGGTGAACTGGGTGCTACTTGGCAACTGTTTTGTAGAACTGTATGAAAGGTGGCTTTTTTACCTGACCTTATTTTGGACCGTATTTGTACTACGGGGAAAGGTGGA
>NW_010436857.1:0-224 GCF_000710305.1 Buceros rhinoceros silvestris | reverse complement strand
GGTGATTTAAAAAAGGAGTCCTAGAGACACCCCCAGAAAGGAGACACAGGGCAAAAGGCTTGGGGAAAAAAATAAAACCAGGGTGGCAACAACGCTGTTGTGATGTTCACTGCCTGCTTCCAGGACCGCAACACCTCACTGACTCTTCTCTGTGCCTCTCCAGAGCAGGGGTGTTGCTATCTGCAAGAGAGGCAGGGCCAGCCATAGGCTGTTCTTTCCTTCCC
>NW_010436856.1:0-224 GCF_000710305.1 Buceros rhinoceros silvestris | reverse complement strand
CCATAGACCATTCCTCTAACATCTGACAAAATGACACTTGCTTGGTACTCCTTCATCACTGTGCATGCACCCTCAGTTAAAGCAGTGCCCCTGATAGCAGGCAGTATAATCTGCATTTTATTTCACTCATGAGCAAAATAAGTTACTCAGGCCTGCGGCACTCATGAGTGATATGGGCCGTGTAATATCCTCTCCATTGAGTTTCCTATTATTAAGCTTGAAAT
>NW_010436855.1:0-224 GCF_000710305.1 Buceros rhinoceros silvestris | reverse complement strand
CCACTCCTGAGCACTGGGATGGTGAAGGGGATGTGCGAGGGGACTGTGGGTCTGGGAGTGGGTGTCCCCTGGGCCAGGCAGCGTCGCCAGGGCGGTCTCAGCATCCTTCCTTGCTCATGTTTGTGTGTGGTGGGTGAGGAGTCCCGTGACCGCCCCGGGGTGCAGGGGGGGTTCCAGGGTGTGTGGGTGAGGCAGAGGGTGCTGTGGTGAGGAGGGATGGGGGG
>NW_010436854.1:0-224 GCF_000710305.1 Buceros rhinoceros silvestris | reverse complement strand
GTCACCGGCTGGTGCTGGCAGATTGACAGCTAGGTCACCCGGCATGGCGGGCTTCACCCTTGGCCACCCCACCTCATGCCCTTGAGTCACACCAGCAGCCAGGGCGGCGTGGCAGGCGCCAGCGAGGTGTTGTCCCGTGGGGCCGGCTGTGGCTGGCGCAAGCTCTGCGTCA
Source organism: Buceros rhinoceros silvestris (assembly GCF_000710305.1). Taxonomy (NCBI): domain Eukaryota; kingdom Metazoa; phylum Chordata; class Aves; order Bucerotiformes; family Bucerotidae; genus Buceros; species Buceros rhinoceros. The sequence goes on along the minus strand of NW_010436854.1, from coordinate 52 downwards.
CCCCATGCCCTGCTTGGGGTGATGGTGTCCCCAGAGCTTTGGGGAGGGCCCG
>NW_010436853.1:0-224 GCF_000710305.1 Buceros rhinoceros silvestris | reverse complement strand
GGCCAGCGGGCGCCAGCACAACCCGCCTGCGCCAGCCAGCTGTTTGTGTTGCCCGCGCCGTGTTTGCACTGCACACAACCCGGCTGGCTGTTTGCACAGAGCGGAGCGAGCCGAGCCCAGTGACACTGGCCGTGTCCTGCTGCTGGCAGAGCAAGCATGGGGCGCTGCTCCCCCACGGTACCGCCGTGCTGGCCGTGCAATCCTGGTGTGCGGCGGGGGGGGGG
>NW_010436852.1:0-224 GCF_000710305.1 Buceros rhinoceros silvestris | reverse complement strand
CACGCAGACGTAGGCCAAAGATGTGGATGCTCTTGGTAGAGCCAAGAAAAAGTTAGAGCTATGGGAAAGTTCACAGCATGTCTCCTGTGTGCAAATGCAGTCCTGACACCACGACTTCTGTGTCAGAGCCGAGGAAAGCCCCGCTGGTTGATTTGAGCAGCTTTGCCCTCCCTGGGAGGCCAGAGAGCTGGGACACCTACACGATGCTGCAGCTCTAGTTGCTG
>NW_010436851.1:0-224 GCF_000710305.1 Buceros rhinoceros silvestris | reverse complement strand
CCCGTGCCTCTGTTTACCAGCTTGTAAAAGAGAGATAATGACAGGCGTGATGGCTGTGCTCAGCTTTGCAAAGCACTTCTGCAAGATGCTCCGGAATCTGGCGCAGAATCAAAGTGGGTGAATTATGGACAAATCAAGGTTTATTGGTGCCACCAGGTGACCAAGAGCTCTATCGTGCCTTTCATGTAATGATAAGTCGTGGTGTGGCCCTCCCATCACACCTT
>NW_010436850.1:0-224 GCF_000710305.1 Buceros rhinoceros silvestris | reverse complement strand
CGACACGTGTTGGTTGGGGGCGTCTTTTCCCGGGTGAGAACTGGGGTGTCTGTGTGCCGGGGCCGCGCAGGGAGCAGATCATCCGGCTGCAGGGCCAGGTGGACAAGCACTACGCGGGGCTGAAGGAGGCGGCCGAGGAGCGTCGCCGGTGCCTGGAGAACATGTCCCAACACTTCCAGCTGAAGCGGGAGGTGAAAGACCTAGAGCAGTGGATTGCCGAGCGC
>NW_010436849.1:0-224 GCF_000710305.1 Buceros rhinoceros silvestris | reverse complement strand
TCGTTGGCCTGGTAGGCGTTGCGGCGAAAGACCTGCGGGGTGGCGCCGGGACAGGCGTTCAGCCAGCTCCAGCACCCAAGGGTGCTGCTGGACGCCCATCCCGCTCCCGAGCATCTCCATGGGGACGGGGGGCCGTGGAGACACGAGGACACGGGGACGTGGGGGCATGAGGATGAGGGGGCCATGGGGACACAGGGGCTTGGGGCGAGGGGAGGCAGGACGAC
>NW_010436848.1:0-224 GCF_000710305.1 Buceros rhinoceros silvestris | reverse complement strand
GAGGATTTGGAGGCATCTCGGGGGTTGAGAGGTCCTTGGCGTCTTCAGGGCCGGTCCTGAGGCATCTCTGTCGTCTTTGAGGGGTCCACAGGGTCCACAGGGCAGGTCCTGAGGCATCTCGGGGGTTTTGGTGGGTCCACGGGGTCTCCGTGAAGAGCCTTGGACCATCTCAGGGAGGTTGGGGTGGTCCCGGGTCCATTGGGCCCCCCCGAGGTCTCCCCCCC
>NW_010436847.1:0-224 GCF_000710305.1 Buceros rhinoceros silvestris | reverse complement strand
CACCGGGGCTGGCCGACCCACGCGCGGTGGGGGGACGCTACCTTGGATCTGCTCCAGTTGGGCTTTTATGTCTTGCTGACATTTCTCCTTAGCTTCCACCAGGAGGTAGATCTGCTCTTCTTTAGTCAGAACATCGTCAGGGTCGACCTGCCAGGACAAAACCGAAGTGACGATCCCCCCGCCTGTGCATGGCTCGCTTCAGACCAGCAGCGTCAGACAGCAGC
>NW_010436846.1:0-224 GCF_000710305.1 Buceros rhinoceros silvestris | reverse complement strand
GGCTGGCACCACGCCATACACACATGTCACATGCCTGTGCCATGCTGTCCCTGTGCCATGCCACACCACGCCATACACACGTGACATGCCTGTGCCATGCTGTGCCTGTGCCATGCCACGCCAGGCCAGGCCATACACACGTGTGACATGCTCATGCCACACCGCGCCATACACACACCTGTGACATGCCCCTGTGCCGTGCCACACTTTACCCCTGTGCCCGA
>NW_010436845.1:0-224 GCF_000710305.1 Buceros rhinoceros silvestris | reverse complement strand
CCTCCAGCCTGTGGCTCCAGATGGTCGAGTACAAGAGCGCCCGAGACGTGGAGACCTTCTCCAAGTTCCTGGAAAATGGGGGGATGCTGCCCGAGGAGCCACCTGTGGTGAGTGAGGTCCCCCCTTCCAGGGGCCAGGGACACCCGCCCATCCCAGGGCAGCCCCCAGCCTCTGCCGGGCAGAGGAGGGGTCCTGCGGGATGGTGACGGGGCAGGCAGGGGGGG
>NW_010436844.1:0-224 GCF_000710305.1 Buceros rhinoceros silvestris | reverse complement strand
TCCTCCACGAGGTTATTTTTGCGTCCTCCCCGTGGGAGAACAGGATTCGTATGCGTTTCGGCGTGCTGAGAACACCCCTCTTGGCCGCGGGCTCTGCGCCCGCCCTGCCTGGTGCTGCCGATCCACCGGCATCGCGGCGGTGCTCCCACCTTCTGGGCGGGCGGGTGAGGTTTCGCGACCCTGGGGAGTTTATACCCGCTCTGCTGGTGCTGGGGGGTGGCTGC
>NW_010436843.1:0-224 GCF_000710305.1 Buceros rhinoceros silvestris | reverse complement strand
CAGTCTTCTGCCAGTGGTGAGAGGGAAGACTGTGTTTTGCGAAAGTTTGCTGGGACAGTTTGTTCGTGGGCTGAACCCTGGAGGATATAAACTTCTTTGGCAACTTTTCCCCCCACCCCGCCTCCCCCACCTCGGCGGGCAGTCCTGTCCAACTTTAATTGATTGCTTTATGGGTCTAATTGTGTTTGCTATTAAACGCTTCTGTTTTCACCCCCTTTAAGTTA
>NW_010436842.1:0-224 GCF_000710305.1 Buceros rhinoceros silvestris | reverse complement strand
CCTGAGCCTTAGCAGAGTAATTCCATATGCATGTCCTGAGCCCTCCGTGCTGCTGGCCAGGCAGAGCAGGGTGGTCTGTGCAGTGGCTCGTGAGCAGTGGGTTGACTCAGGCTCCCTGGTGTGTTGCAGGTTCACCTCCGTGCCTGAAGGATGTCCTTCTCCAGCCAGCAGCTCAGCTCCCGCTGCTTCCCACCCTGTGAGGTGACCTGCCCACAGCCCATCGC
>NW_010436841.1:0-224 GCF_000710305.1 Buceros rhinoceros silvestris | reverse complement strand
TTATTGCTGGGTGTGATCCGTATGGTACGGAAGATCCCTCTGGTCAGTTTGGGTCAGCTCTCCTGGTTGTGTCCCCTCCCAGCCTACTCACTGGTGGAGCAGCACGAGAAGAAAGGCCTTGTCCCTGTGTAAGCACTGCTCAGCAAGAACTAAACCACCCCTGCGGTGGGTTCTCAGCAAAAAAATCCGTAACATAGCCCCACACAATCTCCTGTGAAGAAATT
>NW_010436840.1:0-224 GCF_000710305.1 Buceros rhinoceros silvestris | reverse complement strand
GAGGCGTCGTGGCCCCCCCAAGCCATGGGACGGGACAGGTGCCCAGGGAGCGCTGAGACCCTGCAAACTCGTTGCATGTTGGAGGCATATGGGGACGAGCCGAGCCGTGGGGGAGCAGAAATGAGGAGACCTCTCCAAAATGAGCCGAGCCCAAATGAAAGGTCACCCAAAGAGCGATGACAACACAGGCTGCAAGAGCATGTGGGGGGCTGCAACCGCCGCCA
>NW_010436839.1:0-224 GCF_000710305.1 Buceros rhinoceros silvestris | reverse complement strand
CTTGCTGTTGCCACAGGCATGAGCCCAGGAAGGTGCAAGCGGAGAAGAACGGACCCACGGCACGGTGCAGAGGAGCACGTGGGCACTGTAGCATAAACACACGGGGTGAGATGTTTCCCAGAGTCGTTTGTTTTTCGGGGGGGAGAAGAAAAAAATTGAACGCTATTTGGGACACAGAGATCGTGCTGTGATTCCCTGAGGAGTGGTGTCGCCAGAAATCCTGA
>NW_010436838.1:0-224 GCF_000710305.1 Buceros rhinoceros silvestris | reverse complement strand
CTGGTATTTTACGTCTTTCCCGAAGTTACTTAGTGCTGGTTCGGTGCGTTTTCCTCACAAGGCGAAGTGACGGAATCGAACTCAAAAGTAGAAAATTACGTTGTCCAAAGGCAACGAGGATGCGTAGCCTTGTCCTGGAGCTGTGCGATGGTTCCCAAGTAGTGAATCTCTTCATTAAAAACTAGTTTGTGAACCTTTAAGTCTTGTCTTTACGGACTTTAAGA
>NW_010436837.1:0-224 GCF_000710305.1 Buceros rhinoceros silvestris | reverse complement strand
TCCTCTCCTCTTCTCCTTTTGGATCCACGCGGCGATCCTGTATCCTCCCGGCTTGTCTCTTTTATTCTTTTGTACTCGGGCGTGTTGTCCTGGCCAGCAGTGTGAACGGGGGCTTTGTAAAACGGGACAGATAAAAATGAGCAACATCATATTGTTTGACAGAATGATCCAAAATGATAAAGTGCCTTCTCCGGAGGGGGCGAGAATGGTGAATTCCTAAAAAC
>NW_010436836.1:0-224 GCF_000710305.1 Buceros rhinoceros silvestris | reverse complement strand
CCCCCCTCACCAGCGGGATAAAATCCTGCGGGTGCTGCCCGTGGGTGAACGAAGATGCCACACGCCGTGTGCTCAGGTTGGCCCTGTCCCTACACCCCTCTCTTTCGGTTTTTGGGGCAAAACCTCAGTGTTAGCGTCACCCGCGATGGTGTCTGCCCCGGTTCCGGGGTGCTCCGGACATCCCGCCGTCACTGCATGGCTTGAACCCTGCGAGAGTGGGGACC
>NW_010436835.1:0-224 GCF_000710305.1 Buceros rhinoceros silvestris | reverse complement strand
AGTGATTTACAGAAGTTGCTAGTCCTAGAACGGGAGTTGCACACTGTGTGCCCAGATAGTGCAGAGAAGTTGTGCTTCAGCAAACAGTTGCTGGAACTAGCTAATTCCATGCTCACTTTGCTTTCTTCTTCTGACCAGAGGTACTCATCAAGGGAAGTTCTTTTGCACTTATCCTTCCAACGAAGCTGGTACTTTCATGATTCAAAGTACATTAGTCCTGATAA
>NW_010436834.1:0-224 GCF_000710305.1 Buceros rhinoceros silvestris | reverse complement strand
TGGGAGGTTTGATGACAGCTTCCAGTTTTAGCCCACTGCTTTTTCACTGGTTGTCCCGCAGCCCAGAAACGTGGGTGCCCGTCTCTGCAGAGAGCAGGGGCAGAAGTCAGAGTCCAGCTCCCAGCTGAAAGCCACTGGCCCAAACCAGCCCTGAAACCCTCATTGTTTTGTTGCTGCAGCCTCTAACTGGCTTATTCCTGGGATGCCAGTGGTATGGCTGGGAA
>NW_010436833.1:0-224 GCF_000710305.1 Buceros rhinoceros silvestris | reverse complement strand
GGTCAGGACTGGCCAGAGCAGCTCTGGACCCCTCGAGACTCCTGCTCGCCCTCCACCCCTCCTCCGCCATCACTAAGGTCAGGAGAACCCGTCTGGGGGGACGCCAGCTTTGGGAGAGTGGAAATCCCTCCCTGATCCGCGCCGGTGCTAGATCACCGTGGTGTCAGCGCTGCCGTCGCTCTGAATGTTTTGATTTAGGCTTAAGCCGCGCGCTTGGGCTGTGA
>NW_010436832.1:0-224 GCF_000710305.1 Buceros rhinoceros silvestris | reverse complement strand
AGGGAGAGGAGAGGAGAGAAGAGAGACGGGCAGGGCATGCGTGATGGGCTCCACGCGTGACGGGCTCCACGCGTGGGGTTAGTCGCCACGTGCAGCCGTTAGCGGGTGGAGGGGGGGGGGCCACGCGACCACTGCAAACACATCCACGTCCCCGCACAGACCCCAGGGAGGGGTTGGGGGTTTTTTTGTCTCTTACTTTGTGTCGAGCTCTATCAGGTTTGTAT
>NW_010436831.1:0-224 GCF_000710305.1 Buceros rhinoceros silvestris | reverse complement strand
TCCTTCAATTTTTGCTTGAAAACAGTATAGTCATTCCCTGAATGACTGAATGAAAAGAAATAGGCTTTCCTAATGTTAAAGGGCTCCCCTTTCTATTAGATCTTAGTGTCAAGCTCCTATCAACTTTGACTCAGTGGCAGAGCCTGGAGCTAAGGAAGGTCACATATATAGAGTAATCTGCCTCTTAAGACACTTTTCAGAAAAAACAGATGCCATGGGTCAAA
>NW_010436830.1:0-224 GCF_000710305.1 Buceros rhinoceros silvestris | reverse complement strand
CATAGACTAAGAAATACATTATTAGTGAGAAAGCATTATTATTATAATGACAAGCAGTATTTTCAGCACCACAGCTTACCTGAAAATCAAAACATATTTTCTGGAGGTCTGATGTTAAGCACATTGAGCCTGTGAAATTCAGACACATCTTGCCTTTCCCTCCTCCCCATTGCATGATCACAGCAATGAACATAAGAAGAAATATTCTTCCCTCTGCCTGATCC
>NW_010436829.1:0-224 GCF_000710305.1 Buceros rhinoceros silvestris | reverse complement strand
TGAACGCCCGGCCCCGGGGCCCCCACAGCCGCCTGTTACAAACAGTTCTAGTGGAACATTAATTATAGTAATTTAGCCGTGGAACACTAACTGCAGCCAGTGCAATAGCATTCAGTACATTAGTGGCTATAACCCACTCCTTAAAAAAGACATTTGGCTACTGACAGCTGATAAAATGAGTTGTGAAGCATAACCAAAGGGGAAGAAAAAACATGAGAAGTGCG
>NW_010436828.1:0-224 GCF_000710305.1 Buceros rhinoceros silvestris | reverse complement strand
TAAGGGACCACGGATCAGTGACAAGGGACGAGGGACAAGGAACAAGGAAAAGGACAGGAGCAGAGGTAGGGAGAGGGACGGGAAGGGAGGCAGAGACAGGGAACTGCGGGCAGGGACAGGGACAAGGACAAGGGGCTGAAGTCAGGGATAAGGTAGCGACAGGGACAAGAGAAGGGGCAGGAGGCTGGGGACAGGGACAAGGACAGGGGATGCGGGCAGGGAAA
>NW_010436827.1:0-224 GCF_000710305.1 Buceros rhinoceros silvestris | reverse complement strand
ACCAGATGATTCTATGATTCTATGATTTTTTGGGGGGCAGCATGTGCGGGAGGTGGGGCCAGGGGATTTTGAGCAGTAGTTTGTGGATGGCGTGGGAGGACATGGGAAAAGATGGTGGGCGGCCTGGGGATGTCAAAGGGGGTAAGGGGGGATGTGGGGGCCATGTGGAGTCTGAGGGTGTTGGGAGGGTGGAGGGCTTTGGGGGCTTGGGGGTGTTGGTGTGC
>NW_010436826.1:0-224 GCF_000710305.1 Buceros rhinoceros silvestris | reverse complement strand
AGGTCCCCCATCCCCGTGCAAGGTCCCCGTGTGAGGTCCCCTGTCCTTGTGCAAGGTCCCCAAGCCCCATGCAAGGCCCCGCATCCCCGTGCAAGGTCCCCGTGCAAGGTCCCATATCCTTGTGCAAGGTCCCATATCCTTGCGCAAGGCCCCACGTCCTCACGCGAGGTCCCATGTCCGCGTGCAAGGCCCCATGTCCTTGTGCAAGGTCCCTGTGCAAGGTC
>NW_010436825.1:0-224 GCF_000710305.1 Buceros rhinoceros silvestris | reverse complement strand
AGGGAAGTGATTGTTCCCCTGTACTGGGCACCGGGAAGGCCAAATCTTGAATACAGTGTTCAGTTTTGGTCCCCTCACTCCAGAAAGGACGTTGAGGTGCTGGATCTTGTCCAAAGAAGAGTAATAAAGCCATTGAAAGGTCTAGAGCACCAGTCATATGGTTGTTTGGCCTGGAGAAGAGGGGGCTGAGGGAAGACCTTATCACTCTCTGCAACTCCCTGAAA
>NW_010436824.1:0-224 GCF_000710305.1 Buceros rhinoceros silvestris | reverse complement strand
TTTTAATAAAGACTCAGGTCTGAGATTACAATCCATACGAAATCTGCTCTGTGAATGCAGACATCTCGCGTGGGAGTTGGCACACAGGGGGTTCCCATTCGTTGGGAAGAGCTGATTTTATGTGCTTAATCTTATGCACAGTCAAAATTGCACAATGTTTTGAGGAACATCCACCCCTCTCTTGAGCCAGTGGAGGCTGCTTAAATCCGCAGGCCGGGATTCCT
>NW_010436823.1:0-224 GCF_000710305.1 Buceros rhinoceros silvestris | reverse complement strand
CCATGTGCTCCCGCCATTAACAGGCTGGAAGGGTTTTTTCTTTATCGCTTTTGTTCCCTTTATCTGTGGTTTAACCCTTGCCTCACCAGACACCTGATATTAGATAAATCTGTTAATCTTTTGTTTGTTTTCTGTAAATAATATCTTTCTATTGTTAAAACTGGCTTAGTTTCCTAAACTTAGCGGAGGCCTTGCCAACTTTTTCTTTTCCTTTTCTCTCTCTC
>NW_010436822.1:0-224 GCF_000710305.1 Buceros rhinoceros silvestris | reverse complement strand
CAGAACTAACCTGAGCGCTGCCTCGCCCCAGCGTTTGTCCGCACACGGTGCGGCCTTCCCAGGGTGGGGAAGGTGCACATGGCTGGAGGGGCTGTCTGTGAGGAAGGGGCCCTGGGCAGCTTCCGACCTGGGTGTCCCCTGAGCACAGCCCTGCACTGCCTTGCTGCCGGCCTCCGTCCTGCTCGTTTCTGAGCAGGGAGCCGAGTCACCCAGCGGGTGCTGCT
>NW_010436821.1:0-224 GCF_000710305.1 Buceros rhinoceros silvestris | reverse complement strand
GTGCTGACTGTGCCTGATGATTGCATTGTTCCTCAAATGCCTTTCAACAGGACTTAGTGTGACATTCTCCATAAGCTTTCCAGGAACTGAGATCAGACCAACAGGTCTGTAATTCCCTGGGTTTTTCTCTCATGCCCTTTTCATAGATTGGAATAACACTGGCCAACTCGAAGTCAACAAGGACCTTCTCAAACTCCCAAGACCTTTGACAGATGACCTAGAGG